>NC_041386.1:299302811-299318679 GCF_002162155.2 Triticum dicoccoides | reverse complement strand
TCCGACCACTTCAGTGGAACCAGGTGTGGTTTTTAGTTCTTTGGGGTGCCATGTCTCACCCCGGCCTTACGTAATGTGCGGCTGCCCAAGGATTTCAAGGGTCCTCGTAAGGTGCCCAATTACACTGTCGATTTACCCCCCCCCCCCGAATCCTAGGTCGAGAGCTATGAGATGGCGATGGAGATGCTGGACATGGATGGCGTGGCATGTGCTAAGTACTTCACCATGATGCTAGAAGGAACGGCTCGTACCTGGCTGGAAAGTTTACCAGCTAACTCCGTTGGGTCATGGGCTGAGTTAAAAAGCCGGTTTATCTAGAATTTCAAAGATACGTGCAAGCAGCCCATGTCAATCATGGACTTGGCTGCCTGTGTTCAAGAGGAGGGGGAGTCTACAACCCATTGGGTAAAACGAGTCTCAGCTATTTTGCATTCATCAGACCGCATCAATGCTGATACGGCGGTCTTGACATTGGAAGGCAATTGCCGGTTTACACCTTTGAAGCTGAAGTTGGGAAGACTCAAGCGTCACTACAATGACATGGCAACACTTATGGCAGCTCTGGTTAAGTATGCCGCCTCGGATAGTACCAAGGACCTTGAGTCTGATTATGAAGGGTTGGGGAAGGGAAAGAAGAATGGCAGTACCAAGGGGCAGTGGCATAACCCGGCAGGTAATGGGAACAACGATAAGCGCAAGGCGGATAATAGCTTGGAC
Organism: Triticum dicoccoides; assembly: GCF_002162155.2. Classification (NCBI taxonomy): domain Eukaryota; kingdom Viridiplantae; phylum Streptophyta; class Magnoliopsida; order Poales; family Poaceae; genus Triticum; species Triticum dicoccoides. Next base: position 299,317,962 of record NC_041386.1, on the reverse strand, counting down.
TTTGTGGCTAACACCAACACCTAGGATAATGGTCAGCGCCGTAAGGGTAAACCGCCCTAGCGGGGTGGAGGATCAGGTCCCAATCTTGAGTGCCTGCTAAACCAGCCTTGCCCAAAGCACGGGTCGAAAGAAAGGCCAGCTACGCACCTTCGGAAAGATTGATTTATTATGTGGGAATTTAAAATTTTGAATCTTTTCCAATACGACCATGGACCGCCCAGCGGTTCAGGAGGCAGTTCTCATTGGCCGGGTTATGGTGGTGGCAGCTTCGGTTCAGGATTTCAAGGCAACCAAACCGGACATGGCAATCAAGGCAGTCAGGGTAACCAGGGCGGCTATAATCATCAGGGGAGTCAGCAACAGCAACAATCAGGTTATTAATGTAATCCGAAGCAGTTGAATAGTGGGCAGTACCATGTCTTCACCACTAGTTTGTGTAAGCGCGATCAGAAGCTTCATAAAAGGGCAGTAAACTCCGTTGAACCGGCAGTGCCCCGTTATCTGCGCTGGTCTGAACAACCCATTTTGTGGAGTCGAGAGGATCATCCACCCTGGGTTGATAATCCGGGTCACCTGGCATTAGTGGTGACACCTCGGGTTGGGGGGTACAAGTTCACCAAAATACTCATGGATGGAGGGAGCAGTATCAATATCCTTTATTATGAAACCTTCCATTGCATGGGGTTGATAGATAAAAATCTTAAACCGTCGAACACCGTTTTTCATGGTGTGGTGCCTGGTAAATCGGCGTACCCAGTTGGTAAGATAGCTCTAGAAGTTGCTTTTGGAGATGATCATGATTCAAGGTCATAAACATTAACTTTTGAAGTGGTGAAAATCAAGAGCCCATATCATGCCCTGTTTGGACGGCCGGCTTATGCTAAGTTCATGGCAAGGACCTGTTATGTTTATCTACAGCTTAAGATGCCGGGTCATAAGGGGACCATCACAGTGCATGGGAGCCAGAAGATTGCTTTGGAATGTGAAGAAGGTGATGCGGCCTATGCTGAGTCACTCTGTGCAACAGAGGAGTTGAAGTTCTACAAAGACAATGTTGATCTGGCAGATATGACTTCTCTGAAAAAGCCAACTACATAGCATGATCCGGCTTTGAAGTTTAAATTGGCTGAGGAGACTAAGCTGGTTGACTTTGTTCCTGGCAATTCATCCAAGCAGTTCAACATCAGTGCTAACCTAGATCCGAAATAGGAAAGCACGCTCATCGAGTTCATCTATGAGAACCGGGACATCTTTGCATGCAAACCTTCTGATATGCCAGGTGTACCGAGGGAACTCGCTGAGCACACTCTTAATATAGATCCTAAGTTTAAACCGGTCAGGCAGTTTCTCCGTCGCTTTAATGAAGAAAGGCGCAAGGCTATTGGTGAGGAGGTAGCCCGGCTTTTGGCAGCAGGGTTTATTGTGGAGGTCTTTCACCCTGAGTGGCTAGCTAATCCGGTGCCGGTACTTAAGAAGAATGGCACTTGGCGTATGTGTGTGTACTACACAGATTTGAACAAGGCATGTCCAGCTGATCCCTTTGCTCTCCCTCGTATTGATCAAATCATTGATGCTACGGCGGGGTGTGACCATTTGTGTTTTCTGGACACTTATTCTGGTTATCATCAGATCAAAATGGCAGTTAAGGACCAGGAGAAGACAACTTTTATAACTCCCTTTGGAGCCTTCTGCTATGTATCTATGCCTTTTGGGCTCAAGAGTGCCCAGGCAACTTATCAGCATTGTGTACAGAATTTTCTTCATAATTAGATTGGGCACAATGTCCATGCTTATGTTCATGATATTGTGGTAAAGTCCAGAAAGGAGGAAACATTGATAGATGACTTGAAGGACACTTTTGATAACCTCCGGGTTTATAAGATGATGCTTAATCCGGCCAAATGTGTCTTTGGTGTATCAGCAGGCAAGCTCTTGGGTTTTCTGGTGTCTAACAGGGGCATTGAAGCTAATCCGGAGAAGATCAAAGTTATTACGTCTCTGGCTAAACCGGCGTGTATTAACGATGTTCAGCATCTGGCGGGTCGTATTGCAGCATTGAGCCGGTTTATCAGCCGTTTGGGAGAAAAGGAAATCCCTCTCTATCAGATGATGAAGAAGATAGACAATTTCATCTGGAGTGATGCTGCCAATTGTAACGCCCACGATGCGGCTATATCTCCCACGTGTCGAAGCATGACTTAGAGGCATAACCGCATTGTAAGCAATGTCGCAAGTGGGGTGATCTTCACACAACCCATGTAATGAAAAAGGAAAAGAGGTACATAGTTGGCTTACACTCGCTACGTCACACAATAACATAAATATCATTACATTCATCCAGATACAATCATGGTCCGACTACGAAACCAAAATAAAGAACAACCCCAAATGCAACAAAGTCCCCGATCGCCCCAACTGGGCACCACTACTGATCGTCTGGAAAGGAAACGTAGTATCGTCCTGAGTCCTCATCGAACTCCCACTTGAGCTCAGTCGAATCTCCTAGAGTGGTATCATCGGTCCCTGCATCTGGTTTTGGAAGTAATCTGTGAGTCACGGGGACTCAACAATCTCGCACGCTCGCGATCAAGACTAGTTAAGCTTATAGGTAGGGTAAAAGTATGAGGTGGAGCTGTAGCAAGCAGTACCATATATGGTGGCTAACATACGCAAAAGAGAGCGAGAAGAGAAGGCAAAGGCACGATCGATAAACTATGATCAAGAAGTGATCCTAGAAACAGCCTACGTTCAAGCATAACACGAGACCGTGTTCTCTTCCCGGACTCCGTCGAAAAGAGACCATCACGGCCACACACTCTGTTGATTCATTTTAATTAAGTTAAGTTTCAGGTTATATACAACCAGACATTAACAAATTCCCATCGGCCCATAACCGCGGGCACGGCTTTCGAAAGTTCAAATCCCTGCAGGGGAGTCCCAACTTATCCCATCACAAGCTCTCACGGTCAATGAAGGATATTCCTTCTCCCAAGACACTCCGATCAAACTCGGAATCCCGGTTACAAGACATCTCGACAATGGTAAAACTAAACCAGCAAAGCCACCCGAATGTGCCAACAAATCCCGATAGGAGCTGCACATATCTCGTTCTCAGGGCACACCGGATTGTCCAAACTTCTGGTAGGCCAGCCTAGAGTTGCCCCTGGTGGCAACCAGCGGCTGACAAGTTGGACCAACACTCAGAGGAGAACTGGCCCGGGGGTTTAAAATAAAGATGACCCTTGAGTCCGCGAAACCCAAGGGAAAAAGGCTAGGTGGCAAATGGTAAAACCAAGGTTAGGCATTGCTGGAGGAGTTTTATTCAAGGCGAACTGTCGAGGGGTTCCCATTATAACCAAACCATGTAAGGAACGCAAAATCAAGGAACATAACACCGGTATTACGGAAACTAGGGCGGCAAGAATGGAACAAAACACCAGGCATAAGGCCGAGCCTTCCACCCTTTACCAAGTGTATAGATGCACTAAAATAGACAAGATATAATAATGATATCCCAACAATAAACATGTTCCAACAAGGAACAAACTCCAATCTTCACCTGCAACTAGCAACGCTATAAGAGGGGCTGAGCAAAGCGGTAACATAGCCAAACAACGGTTTGCTAGGACAAGGTGGGTTAGAGGTTTGACATGGCAATATGGGAGGCATGATAAGCAAGTGGTAGGTATCAAAGCATATGCATATCAATAGAGCGAGCATCTAGCAAGCAAAGATAGAAGTGATTTCGAGGGTATGGTCATCTTGCCTGCAAAGTTCTCTGAGTTGACGTTAGCTTGATCCTCGTAAGCGTACTCAACTGGTTCCTCGATCACGTACTCGTCTCCCAGCTCTACCCAAAACAAGAACACAAGCAAAGGGAGACACAATCAACCACATGCAATGCACAAGCAACATGATGCAAAACATGGCATGATATGCGGGATGTGATATGCTATGCATATGCATGCTTCGGAAAGGAAAGATTGAACCTGACCTCAACTTGGAAAACCAAGAGTTCCACTGGAAAGATGAGTTGATTTCGGTCAAAATCGATGTAAACATCACCAGAATCGGATGCACGGTTTGCAAATGGCAAGCAAAACAAATATGGCACCGGTCTGTGATTAACAACATGAGGCCATCTAAATGCATCAAGAACAACAAGATACTGCACTCTAACATAACAACAAAATACATGGCAGTGATCCACTCAAGATGCTTGACAAAAGATGAACACTGAGCTACGGCTAATTCACTCAATAACAGGTTCAAACAAGCATGGCAAAAGTGAAAAAGATAACAGGTTACAGACTTAGTGAAAATAACAACATGTCAGGAATTTAACATCAGGAAGCAATGTTTAGAGCAAGATAACAACATGCTACAGGAACATATCATGGAAAATCAAGGCATGGCATGAAGCTACTCAAATCATACAACAAAAGTCCCTTACTTATCATAAGCTAAAAGGGATCAGAAAATACAATGGCAACGATGTGAACATAGCAACTTTCGTTAACAGATTTAGACTTAGTAGAAAACAGGAACATGGCAAAACAGATATTAAGTAGGCATGTTTACGAGCTCGATGCACTCACCACAAAGCATGGCATGACAAACTAAGCATACACCCAGCAAGTAGACATGGCATAGAAGCTAAACGTGGCAAGAACAACAACATAGCATCCACGGATCAACGACAACAACCTGGGCAAAAATGCTTAACACGTAAACATTCTGCTAGGAACATTTTATAGCAAAAGTAGAGCTCGATTGAGTCAAGCTAGGGTGCTCCATAATTGCAAACAAAGACATGGATGGATAGAGCACAACAATATCTACAAAACATCCTTACTGATCATGCTCAAAAGAGGCATGGATCACTCTGTAGCAACATGAATACATGGCATAAAAATATTGACAGAATAAAGACTTAGAAGATTTCTAAGTCCCTGAAATCAGCAACATTACAAGAGATACTTTGCATGCTTGTGCTAGTCACCACAGAGATCACAAAAATGCATGGCATACACCCCTGTAAAGATGGCATGGCATACTTCAAAACACATGTAGGGCTCAAGTTCATAGGAGGCACACATTAATCATGGCAAAAAAGACAAATGTTCAATTACTGATAAGAATCTGAAATTAACATTGCATAGCCCTCTTGCAACAGCATTTAGGGCATCAAGATGAGCTCAAATGAACATGATGTAATGGAATGAAATGAAGTACCCGTCGAGGCGAACAATTTGATATGCTACATGCCCAAAATGGAGCCACGCATGCAGAGTTATGGCATGATGAATAATGCTAAAAATAACTGGGATTAGGGCAAAAGTCAACCCTAGTTTTGGATCCAGATCTGGATCGCACGCGTTCTTCGAAGTTCGCCGGAATCACTGTAGCTGGCCGAAGAACTCACCGGAGAGGATGGGGCCGGCTGGAGTCGAGGTCGAGGAGGAGGAAGGAGAGGTCGCCGGGGCGGTCGTCGGAGCCGGGCGGCGAGGTGGCCGCGATGGAGCAGCGAGGGCGGCGGGGCGCCGGCATGGAGGAGCGAGGCGGCGAGGTCGGCGCCGTCGGCGGGAGGTGGCGCGGGAGGCGGCGGGGCGCGGCGTCCGGGGCGCGGGCCAGCTCGGGTTGTGGCGGTGACGGAGATGGGCTTCGAGGGGCCGCGCGCGGGCTTCGCGGGCTGGCGGCGGAGGGAGGCGGCCGGTGCCATGTGGCGGCCCCCGGTTGGGCGCGGACGGCAGCGGCGAGGCGTCCGGCGCGGACCGGACACGTCCAGCGCGGACCGGACACGTCCGGCGCGCGGAGAGGAGCGGGGCTAGGTTTAGGGTAGGAATGATCTGAAATTTCGGGGAGGAGTGCCTTTTATAGGTAGGAGGAGCTAGGAGGCTCCAAATTGAGCACGGTTTTCGGCCACACGATCGTGACCGAAAGACCTAGATGATGGAGGGGATTTAGGTGGGTTTTGGACCACTTTGGAGGGGTGTTGGGCTGCAACACACATGAGGCCTTTTTGGCTCCTCGATTAACCGTTGGAGTATCAAACAAAGTCCAAATGGCACGAAACTTGACAGGCGGTCTATCGGTAGTAAACCAAGGCCGCTTGGCAAGTCTCGGTCCAATCCGAAAACGTTTAACACCCGTACACAAAAAGAGGTAGAAAGGGACACCAGAGGACATAGGAGCGTCAGAATGCAAAACGGACAACGGGGAAAGTGCTCGGATGCATGAGACGGACATGTATGCAAATGCGATGCACATGATGACATGATATGAGATGCATGACAAAGGCAAAAACAACACGAAGAAAAAAACCCGACAACAAGGAAATATCATAATTTAGTGCCGAAAATGGCAAGAGTTGGAATACAAATATGGCAGGTTACATACGGGATGTTACAACACTCCACCACTACAAAAGGATCTCGTCCCAAGATCTAGGACTGGAAAAACTCTGGATATTTGGAACGGAGGTGGTCCTCGCGATCCTAGGTGGCTTCACGGTCGGAATGATGTGACCACTTGACTTTCAGGAATTTGATAGACTTGTTGCGAGTCTTGCGCACAGTTTCTTCAAGAATAGCAACGGGATGCTCATGATAAGACAGGTCTTCTTGGAGGTCAATCTCTTCAAAGTTGATGGTGCGGTCAGGAGTCTTGAAACACTTGCGGAGTTGAGACACGTGAAACACGTCGTGCACGTTTGCAAAGTTGGATGGAAGCTCAAGTTGATAGGCCAGATCGCCTCTTTTGCCAATGATCTTGAAAGGACCCACGTATCTTGAGGCAAGCTTCCCTTTGATACCGAAGCGACGAGTACCTTTCATTGGAGAGACGCGGAGGTAGACATGGTCTCCAATCTCGAAAGCCAAGTCATGATGTTTGCTATCATAGTAACTCTTCTGGTGCGATTGCACGGCTTTGAGATTTTCATGAATGACTTTGCACATTTCTTCAGCCTCTATGATCAAGTCATTGCCAATAAGTTGGCGTTCACCAGTCTTTGACCAGTTAAGAGGAGTACGACACTTCCTGCCATAGAGAATCTCGAATGGGGCCTTGCCCGAACTCGCTTGGAAGCTCTTGTTGTAGGAGAACTCGGCATATGGAAGACAATCTTCCCACTTCATATCGAAAGAAATGACACATGCCCTGAGCATATCTTCAAGAATTTGATTGACTCGCTCGACTTGGCCACTGGTTTGAGGATGAAAGGTTGTGCTAAAGTGAATGTTGGTGCCCATGGCCTTCTGAAAAGAATCCCAGAACTTAGAGGTGAAGATGCTACCACGATCTGAAGATATCAACTGCGGAATGCCGTGCAAGGAGACAATCCTGGAGGTATATAGCTCTGCCAACTGAGCTGCTATGATAGATTCTTTGATAGGAAGAAAATGAGCCACTTTGGTGAGCTTGTCGATGACAACAAAGATAACATCATTGCCACGCTTGGACTTGGGAAATCTAGTCACGAAGTCCATCTCAATATGGTCAAACTTCCATTCTGGAATGGCAAGAGGTTGGAGGAGACCAGCTGGTCGTTGGTATTCTGCTTTCACTCTTCTGCAGACATCACATTCGTTCAGGAACTGAGCTATCTCGCGCTTCATTCGAGTCCACCAATACGACTGCTTGAGGTCCTAGTACATCTTTGTACTTCCAGGGTGAATAGAGAGGAGTGAATTGTGAGCCTCGTTCATAATGACTTTACGAAGGTCACCCTTAGGAACAACAATGCGATCCTCGGAGAATAGAGTATCCTTGTCATCAAGACGATAGCACTTGTACTTGGGTTGATTCTTGGCAATCCCAATCTTCACCTTCTTCACCATAGCATCAAGAAGTTGAGCCACACGAATCTGATCTTCCAAAGTAGGAGAGGCTTGGAGGTTGGCAAGGAATCCTTGAGGAACAACTTGGAGATTGAGTTTGCAAAAAGCTTCACAAAGCTCTGGTTGGTAAGGCTTGATAATCAAACTATTGCAGTAAGCCTTCCTGCTCAATGCGTTAGCAATTACATTGGCATTGCCTGGAGTATATTCAATACTCGGATTACACTCTTGAATCATTTCGACCCAATGAGTCTGCCTGAGGTTGAGGTTTGGCTGAGTGAAGATGTACTTGAGACTCTTATGATCACTGAAGATGTCCACTTTTCTTCCCAACAAAAGATGTCTCCATGTTAAAAGAGCATGGACAACTGCCGCCAACTCGAGGTCATGAGTGGGGTAGTTCTTTTTGTCGGGATTCAACTGGCGAGAGGTATAGGCCACAACTTTCTTCTCTTGCATCAATACTGCACCGAGACCTTGAAGGGAAGCATCACAGAAGACCTCGAATGGTTTGGATTCATTAGGAGGAGTCAGAACTGGAGCAGTGACTAACTTCTCTTTCAGGGTGTTGAAAGCGATGTCACATTCAAGCGACCAGACGTACTTCACATGCTTTTGGAGAAGGTTGGAAAGAGGCTTCGCGATCTTAGAGAAGTTCTCAACGCACCTTCGACAATAGCTTGCGAGCCTAAGGAAGCTGCGGAGTTGCTTCACATTCTGAGGTGGTTCCCAATTCACAATTGCAGACACCTTCTCAGGATTAACAGCTATGCCCTTGGCGGACATGATATGCCCAAGGTAGAGAACCTCATCGAGCCAAAACTCGCACTTTGAAAACTTCGCATAGAACTGATGTTCTCTGAGTTTATCCAGCACCAATCTCAAGTGTTTGGCATGATCCTCCTTGTTCTTGGAAAAGACCAAAATGTCATCGAGGTAGACCAAGACGAAGTCATTTGTGTAGGCGTTGAAGATGAAGTTCATCATGCGAGAGAATGTTGGAGGAGCGTTGACTAGGCCGAAAGACATGACAGTGTATTCATATGAACCATAGCTTGTTCTGAATGCTGTCTTGGGGATATCTTCTTCACGAATGCGAATCTGATGATAGCCCATGCGGAGGTCAAGCTTGGAGAATACTTGAGCACCTTTGAGTTGTTCGAAAAGCTCATTGATGTAGGGAAGTGGGTACTTGTTCTTTATGGTCTTCTTGTTCAATGGACGATAGTCGACACAAAGTCGGTCCGTTCCATCCTTATTCTTGACGAAAAGAACACCACAACCCCATGGAGAAGAAGTTGGTCGGATGAGACCCGTACACTCTTGAATATCGAGTTGCTTCTTCAGCTCCTTCAACTCTTCAGGTCCAAGCTTGTAAGGACGTTTGCAAACAAGTTCTGTGCCAGGCTCAAGATCGATGACGAATTCAACTGGCCAGTGAGGAGGCATTCCTGGAAGCTCTTCTGGAAAGACGTCTTGACATTCACAAACAACTGGAATCTGAGATATGGCATCCAACTCACCCTTCTCATTTAGAGAAAACAGTCGAATGGTATCATCACGAGCAGCAAAGACGATTACATCCTCAGACGAATGTGTCAATTGAATCTGCATGGCAGCACAATCAAGCTGAGCCTTGTGCTTAGAAAGCCAATCCATTCCGAGAATAAGATCAATATCCGAGTTACCAAGGACCATTGGAGAAGACAGAAACTTATAGTCGCCCAACGTGATAGAAACTTCCAAAACCACGTAGCTTGCGTGCAAGCATTTACCCGGTGAGACAACTGCTAACAGTCTATGCAAATCTTGGAAAGACAACTCATGCTTAGATGCAAATGGTCTCGAGATGAAACAATGCGATGCACCAATGTCAAAAAGAACTTTTGCAGGAATATCGTTAACAGGAAGGTCACCCATCTGACGAGTCCTCTGCCTGAGCTGCATTCATCATGTTGACCTTTGCAAACTTGGGATTATGCTTGACCACTGTAGTACTAGCAGATCTCACAGGAGGAGGAGGAAGACACCTCTGGTTGAAGCATTTGTTGGCATAGTGACCCTTCTGATGACACTTGTTGCATGTGACCTCTGAAAGCGGACGGTGATACGGAGCACTTGATCTTGGAGCATGAGACGAAGTCTTGTTCTGAAAGCCTGGGTTGGGTGGGTGGGAAGATCCATTGCCACCTTTGCTCTTCTGCTGATAAGGCTGACGGAACGGAGGAGGGGGCAACCAATACTTTTGCTGCTTAGTTGCCACTTGAGTTGAGGAAGAAAGAGTTGCATCCCTGAATCGCTTCTTGGAAGCATCGCACTTGAGTTGAGCAGTCTCTTGTTTCAGTGCCATATTGTAAAACTCATCGTACTTCTACGGCTCAAAAAGCACAAGTGCTAGTTGAAGATCTTCTCTGAGGCCACCTCTGAACTAATAAATCATGCTCTTCTCATCAGGGACGTCTTGCTTAGCAAAATGAGCGAGCTTCTGGAACATGATGTTGTACTGGTAAACAGACAAGTTGCCTTGCTTCAGATTGCAGAACTCCTCACGCTTGCTCTCAACAACACTCTGAGGAATGTGGTGAGCTTTGAAGTCTTGACGGAATTCATCCCAGATAATCACACGTCCTCCTCTGGAATCTTTGTACTACTGATACCACTCTACAGCTTGGTCTTTGAGTTGGAACGAGGCAAACTTGACAAAGTCCTCAGGCCTGACGTTACTGCACTCGAAATGCTTGCAGATATCCACGAGCCAATCATCAGTGTCTGTTGCTTCGACAAAGTTACTGAAGGTCTTTGGCTGGTTTGCGAGGAACTGGTTGAGTGTAGCAAACTGATTCTGATTGTTGCCATGGCCTTGATTTCCTTGGTTACACTCTTGCAAGAGTTGCATGATCAGCTGCGTGTTGGCATTGGTAGCGGCCATCGCAGCTTGCCATGCCTCCGGAGGTGGAGGTGGTGGCGGCGGTTCAGGATTCTGACGCGCTGGAGGAGCCATCCTGAAGAGGGTGACATCCGTTAGCATCTTGAAAGACATATATTCAAGCTGAATCAAATGGATCGAAATTGCAACATATAGTCTTAACATCCGAACAAAATGAACGAATGAATTCCAATTGAAATGGTCACACTTCCATAAATTGAGAAGCCACTTAGATAGAGGTAGAAGAATAAAACAACAAGGTACGGACAAGAACAAATACTTGGTGAGGATTACCCAATCACAAACCAAATATCCGCGGAAGAAATACTAGAGCTACAAGAATTCCAACCTATGAAACTCCCGAAATTTTCCCGGATATGCAATCAGGTGTTGGGGATACAGGGGAAGCATAATATCTCATCCAAAGCTAGCAAATCCTACATCCAGCTGTATCCATCCTTCAACACATAACCAAGAAACCTTCGGAAATCATTTACCTCAACCTTCGAAAAGCATCTGTTATACGAGTTATGTCAATAATCCCGAACTCCCGCCCAGTACTAGGTGGGGTTGAGGTTATCTCACCAACAACTGCATAAAAGAGATTTTCGATGTCGGCGAAACTTAGGTATTCCAGAATTGCAACGATAAAATTGTGACGACAACACCTCAGAGCTCAACTCCCTGGGATACTGCCACAACCCCTAAATGTCAGGAGGCACCAAGAACAATGTTCTCGTCACAAAACCATCGGAACGATTCCAAGATACCCGCATGATCCTAAAAAAAGTTTGTGAAATTTGAGAAGAGAAGAGTCAAAACTCTACGTCAGTATGCCTGACCAAAGCGATGAACGGACTGAGGAGTAAAAGGAATCCTACTCTCCGATATATATAATCCTAAATGACTCAAAACATTTTTTTCTAGACTTAACAACGCCAACGATTCGATCAAGCAGGGGGGCTCCTAAGTCGGGGAAGGCTCTGATTACCAACTTGTAACGCCCACGATGCGGCTATATCTCCCACGTGTCGAAGCACGACTTAGAGGCATAACCGCATTGTAAGCAATGTCGCAAGTGGGGTAATCTTCACACAACCCATGTAATGAAAAAGGAAAAGAGGTACATAGTTGGCTTACACTCGCCACGTCACACAATAACATAAATATCATTACATTCATCCAGATACAATCATGGTCCGACTACGGAACCAAAATAAAGAACAACCCCAAATGCAACAAAGTCCCTGATCGCCCCTACTGGGCACCACTACTGATCGTCTGGAAAGGAAATGTAGTATCGTCCTGAGTCCTCATCGAACTCCCACTTGAGCTCAGTCGAATCTCCTAGAGTGGTATCATCGGTCCCTGCATCTGGTTTTGGAAGTAATCTGTGAGTCACGGGGACTCAGCAATCTCACACCCTCGCGATCAAGACTATTTAAGCTTATAGGTAGGGTAAAAGTATGAGGTGGAGCTGCAGCAAGCACTAGCATATATGGTGGCTAACATATGCAAAAGAGAGCGAGAAGAGAAGGCAAAGGCACGATCGATAAACTATGATCAAGAAGTGATCCTAGAAACAGCCTACGTTCAAGCATAACACGAGACCATGTTCTCTTCCCAGACTCCGCCGAAAAGAGACCATCACGGCCACACACTCTATTGATTCATTTTAATTAAGTTAAGTTTCAGGTTATCTACAACCGGACATTAACAAATTCCCATCTGCCCATTACCGTGGGCACGGCTTTCGAAACTTCAAATCCCTGCAGGGGAGTCCCAACTTAGCCCATCACAAGCTCTCACGGTCATATTCCTTCTTCCAAGACACTCCGATCAGACTCGGAATCCCGGTTACAAGACATCTCGACAATGGTAAAAATAAACCAGCAAAGCCACCTGAATGTGCCGACAAATCCCGATAGGAGCTGCACATATCTCGTTCTCAGGGCACACCGGATTGTCCAAACTTTCGGTAGGCCAGCCCAGAGTTGCCCTTGGTGGCCACCGGCGGTTGACAAGTTGGGCCAACACTCAGAGGAGCACTGGCCCGGGTGTTTAAAATAAAGATGACCCTTGAGTCCGCGGAACCCAAGGGAAAAAGGCTTGGTGGCAAATGGTAAAACCAAGGTTGGGCATTGCTGGAGGAGTTTTATTCAAGGCGAACAGTCAAGGGGTTCCCATTATAACCCAGCCGTGTAAGGAACACAAAATCAAGGAACATAACACCGGTATTACGGAAACTAGGGCGACAAGAGTGGAACAAAACACCAGGCATAAGTCCGAGCCTTCCACCCTTTACCAAGTGTATAGATGCATTGAAATAGACAAGATATAATAATGATATCCCAATAATAAACATGTTCCAACAAGGAACAAACTCCAATCTTCAGCTGCAACTAGCAACGCTATAAGAGGGGCTGAGCAAAACGGTAACATAGCCAAACAACGGTTTGCTAGGACAAGGTGGGTTAGAGGTTTGACATGGCAACATGGGAGGCATGATAAGCAAGTGGTAGGTATCGAAGCATAGGCATAGCAATAGAGCGAGCATCTAGCAAGCAAAGATAGAAGTGATTTCGAGGGTATGGTCATCTTGCATGCAAAGTTCTCCGAGTTGACGTTAGCTTGATCCTCGTAAGCGTACTCAACTGGTCCCTCGATCACATACTCGTCTCGCGGCTCTACCCAAAACAAGAACACAAGCAAAGGGAGACACAATCAACCACGTGCAATGCACAAGCAACATGATGCAAAACATGGCATGATATGCGGGATGTGATATGCTATGCATATGCATGCTTCAGAAAGGGAATATTGAACCTGACCTCAACCTGGAAAACCAAGAGTGCCACTGGAAAGATGAGTTGATTTCGGTCGAAATCGATATAAAGATCACCGGAATCGGATGCACGGTTTGCAAATTGCAAGCAAAACAAATATGGCATCGATCTGCGATTAACAGCACGAGGCCATCTAAATGCATCAAGAACAACAAGATACTGCACTCTAACATAACAACAAAATACATGGCAGTGATCCACTCAAGATGCTTTACAAAATATGAACATTGAGCTACGGCTAGTTCACTCAATAGCAGGTTCAAACAAGCATGGCAAAAGTGCAAAAGATAACAGGTTACAGACTTAGTGAAAATAACAACATGTCAGGAATTTAACATCAGGAAGCAATGTTTAGAGCAAGATAACAACATGCTACAGGAACATATCGGCAAAGCAAGGCATGGCATGAAGCTACTCAAAGCATACAACAAAATTCCCTTACTGACCATAAGCCAAAAGGGATCAGAAAATACAATGGCAACCATGTGAACATAGCAACTTTCGTTAACATATTCAGACTTAGTAGAAAACAGGAACATGGCAAAACAGATATTAAGTAGGCATGTTTACGAGCTCGATGCACTCACCACAAAGCATGGCATGACAAACTAAGCATACACCTAGCAAGTAGACATGGCATAGAAGCTAAACATGGCAAGAACAACAACATAGCATGCACGGATCAACTACAACAACCTCGGCAAAAACGCTTAACACATAAATATTCTGCCAGGAACATTTTATAGCAAAAGTAGAGCTCGATTTAGTCAAGCTAGGGTGCTCAATAATTGCAAACAAAGACATGGATGGATAGAGCACAACAATATCTACAAAACATCCTTACTGATCATGCTCAAAAGAGGCATGGATCACTCTGTAGCAACATGAATACATGGCATAAAAATATTGACAGAACAAAGACTTAGAAGATTTCTAAGTCCCTGAAATCAGCAACATTACGAGAGCTACTTTGCATGCTTGTGCTAGTCACCACAGAGATCACAAAAATACATGGCATACACCCCTGTAAGGATGGCATGGCATACTTCAAAACACATGTAGGGCTCAAGTTCATAGGAGGCACAGAGTAATCATGGCAAAAATGACAAATGTCCAATTACTGATAAGAATCTGAAACTAACATTGCATAGCCATCTTGCAACAGCATTTAGGGCATCAATATGAGCTCAAATGAACATGGTGCAATGGAACTAAATGAAGTACTCGTCGAGACGAACAATTTGATATGCTGCACGGCCAAAACAGAGCCACGGATGCAGAGTTATGGCATGATGAATAATGCTAAAAATAACTGGGATTAGGGCAAAAGTCAACCCTAGTTTTGGATCCAGATCTGGATCGGGCGCGTTCTTCGAAGTTCGCCGAAATCACTGTAGCTGGCCGAAGAACTCGCCGAAGAGGATGGGGTCGGCCGGAGTCGAGGTCGAGGAGGAGGAAGGAGAGGTCGCCGGGGCGGTCGCCGGCGCCGGGCGGCAAGGTGGCCGCGGTGGAGGAGCGAGGGCGGCGGGGCGCCGACG
>NC_041386.1:299191589-299302407 GCF_002162155.2 Triticum dicoccoides | reverse complement strand
GCGAGAGGTGGCGGGGCGCGGCGTCTGGGGCGCGGGCCGGCTCGGGTTGTGGCGGCGACGGAGATGGGCTTTGAGGGGGGCCGCGCGCGGGCTTCGCGGGCTGGCGGCGGCGGGAGGCGGCCGGTGCCATGTGGCAGCCCCCGGTTGGGCGCGGACGGCGGCGGCGAGGCGTCCGGCGCGGACCGGACACGTCCGGCGCGCGGAGAGGAGCGGGGCTAGGGTTTAAGGTAGGAATGATCCGAAATTTCGGGGAGGAGTGCCTTTTATATGTAGGAGGAGCTAGGAGTCTCCAAATTGAGCACGGTTTTCGGCCACGCGATCGTGACCGAAAGACCTAGATGATGGAGGGGATTTAGGTGGGTTTTGGACCACTTTGGAGGGGTGTTGGGCTGCAACACACATGAGGCCTTTTTGGCTCCTCGATTAACCGTTGGAGTATCAAACAAAGTCCAAATGGCACGAAACTTGACAGGCGGTCTATCGGTAGTAAACCAAGGCCGCTTGGCAAGTCTCGGTCCAATCCAAAAACGTTTAACACCCGCACACGAAAAGAGGTAGAAAGGGACACCGGAGGACATAGGAGCGCCGGAATGCAAAACGGACAACGGGGAAAGTGCTCGGATGCATGAGACAAACATGTCTGCAAATGCGATGCACATGATGACATGATTTGAGATGCATGACAAAGGCAAAAACAACACGAAGAAAAAAATCCGACAACGAGGAAATATCATAACTTAGTGCCAGAAATGGTAAGAGTTGGAATACAAATATGGCAGTTTACATACGGGGTGTTACACCAATGAATCCTTTGAGAGTTTAAAGTGGTAGCTGGCTGAGCCGCCTATCCTTGTTGCTCCTATTGAGAAAGAGCCCTTGTTGTTATATATGGTTGCTAATGCCCGAGTTGTTAGTGTGGCGGAGCGCAAGGAGGCTCGAAAGGAGTATCCGGTTCAACGACTGGTTTATTATATTAGTGAGGTGCTTATTGAGTCCAAGCAGAGGTACCCACATTGGTAGAAACTAGTATATGGAGTTTTCATGGCAAGCCGGAAGCTCAAGCAGTATTTTCAGGGTCATCCTATCACTGTGGTCAGTTCTGCCCCCTTGGGGGATATCATCCAAAATAGGGAAACAATTGGTCGGGTCGCCAAATGGGCCATTGAGCTTGGACCTAACGGGTTAAATATGCCTCGCACAGCAATCAAGTCCCAAGCACTTGTGGATTTCATTAATGACTGGACAGAGTTACAGGCACCAGAGGAAAAGGCAGATAACACTTATTGGACTATTAATTTTGATGGGTCCAGACAATTGGAGGGCTCGCGGGCTGGAGTCGTATTAACTTCCCCATGATGTGATAATTTTTGTTATGTTATCCGTTTAATGTTCCCTTGCACTAATAATGCAGCTGAATATGAGGCCTTACTCCATGGTCTTCGAATGGCCAAGGAGATGAATTTAAGCCGGGTTAAGTGCTTCGGTGACTCGGACCTGGTGGCTCAACAAGTGTCTGGTACTTGGGATTCCAAGGACCCGCTCATGGCAGCATATCGTCGAGAGGTGGATATTGTTGCAGGTCACCTCAAAGGTTATCAGGTGGATCATGTGGACCGGCGAAAGAATGAAGCAGCGGATGCTTTAAGTCGTTCGGGTTCTCAACGTAAACCGGTTCCACCCAATGTCTTTCTAGATGTTTTGCATAACCCGTCGGTCAAGCTACCTATGGAGGAGGATTTGGCTGTTCCTGACCTGGAGGTTCAGTTAGTGGCAGCTCTTCATGTTATCCCAGATTGGATGGTCCCATACTTGGCGTACATGAACCGGGGCGAGTTACCGGAGGATGAAACTTTGGCCAGGTAGATAATCCGGTGGTCTAAGTCAATGACTATTGTCAATGGAGAATTGCATCATTGCAGTGGCGTTTCAGCGTTGTGTGTCTCCTCAAGAAGGCTATGAGATTTTGCGTGAGATCCACGAAGAAGATTGTGGTCACCATGCCGGTTCAAAATCCTTGGTAGCTAATGCTTTTTGTCACGGCTTCTATTGGTTGATGGCTCATGCTGATGCTGAGGATTTAGTAAAGAGGTGTGATGGTTGTCAGAAGTTTGCACGCCGCGCTCATGTTCCGGCTCAAGAATTAAGGATGATTCCATTCACTTGGCCGTTTGCAACTTGGGGGCTGGATATGGTTGGGCCCTTTAATAGGTCCAAGGACAAGAAGACGCACCTTTTGGTGGCGGTTGATAAATTCACCAAGTGGGTGGAGGCAGAGCCAGTCAGTAAGTGTGATGCAGCCACGGCGGTTCAATTCATCAAAAAGGTGATATTCCATTCTGGTTTTCCATAGAGCATAATCACTGATAATGGTACTAATCTGTCCAAGGGTGCTATGGAAGAATTTTCCAACATGAGCACATAAGGCTTGACGTGTCACCAGTGGCTCACCCCCAATCTAATGGTCAAGCAGAGAGATCCAATCAATAGATTTTGAGAGGCATCAAGCCCCGGATTATGGTTCCTTTAAAGCGGACGCTGGGTTGTTGGGTGGAAGAGTTACCTTCTGTGCTATGGAGCATCAATACCACACCGAACAGATCCATGGGTTATACACCTTTCTTCATGGTTTACGGAGCAGAGGCGGTTCTCCCTAGTGACATCTGTCATGACTCACCCCATGTGGCGGCTTATGTTGAAGCTGATAATGAGAAAGCACGTCAGGATTCACTTGACATGTTAGATGAGGAGCGTGATATTGCAGTGGCTCATTCGGTGATTTACCAGCAAGACCTGCATCGTTATCACAGCCACCGGGTTAAAACCAGAGCTTTTCAAGAAGGTGATCTAGTGCTCCGGCTCATCCAGGATCAGACCGATATGCATAAGTTGTCCCCACCTTGGGAAGGACCCTTTGTGGTCAACAAGAATCTTCATAACAGATCATACTACCTTATCGATGTTTGAGAGAACAAAGACTCACGTAAATCGGAGGAGGAGACCCAACGGCCGTGGAATATAGCTCTTCTTCGGCCTCACTATACTTGAGCCATAGGCTCTTCTTATGTACAGAGTTATGACAATGCATATATTATGATCAATGCAATAAACCAGAGCCTCAGCTAAAGCGGGGCCTCTGTTGTTTTTCTTACATCATGTCTGGTTACAAGGGGGCTTCTGTTTATAAAGCGGAGTTCTATTTACCCATTGATCTAGCTTATAAAGCCATATATATAAAAAAAGAGTCACTTGGGGGCTTGGTCGTATTCGAATCATAGCTACACCTCTTGATCGGCATAAGGCCACCAGGGAAATCACTTGGGGGCTTGGTTGTATTTAAACCATAGCTACACCTCTTGATCGGCTTAAGGCCAAAAGGAAATCACGTGGGGCCAAAGAGAGTGTTGCAAAAGCACAACTCAAACATAGGCACCCACTAAGCACAGCTCAAAATATTGCTCGGGGACTCTTTGCTTCTCAAAGAACAAAGAAGTCTACACCCTTGTAATAGGCTATCAAGCCAGGCTTGGAAGCCAGGTGTATTCACCTAAAACCCCAGGTTACCCTGCCTTTTTAAGTAAGCCACTCCGTCTAGGTAATCCTGGTATGACCCACCGAACGTTTGACAAGTCAATCTCATAGACCCTGAACTTGTTAAAGTTAAAACGACAATTGGTGAATGTGAGGTCCATCTTAAAAGGCTTCGAAAAATGGTTTAACTCAGTGGCCTGGCAGCCCATGAAAAGCCTCGATGTTGGGCCTGGCAGCCCATGAAAAGCCTTGCATATTCTTTTTATGTTTTTATTTGCTAAGTTTTTTCTCCTTTGGTGAGATTCATAATATCTTATGATAAACCGGCGTTTATTGACCCGGGTTGGCTTTCAAGGATAAGTTGCAAGTACATGATCAGTTATAATCCGGCGTTTATTGACCCGGTCTGGTTTCGACTACAAGTCACCAGCATTATATATAAACCGGTGTTTATTATAACATGGTACGGTTTTATCATAAACCGGCAAAACATGGAAAGAGTTATCAATACTCAAGATTGAGGTTATCACCCTTACTATACAAAAAGTTGGTCAACCAACAGTGTGATTCAATATCACAGGTATCATCTCTTTCATCTTTGATTATTTTCAAAGTATAGCCTTGGTTATAAACCCCGGCTACATATTTGGGCATCATGACCCGTCCCGCGGTAAACCGCCAGGACACTTTCAACTTCTTGTATGCAGGAACAGTTTGAATAACACCGCTACGGATTATGAACATAATATATCCTAAAGCATGGTGGATTCACAGTATCAGGCAAAATAAGTATGCGCGATGGCATAGCAGACCAAGTGTTTTGAACTAGCCTATTACAAGGGCGCTTTAATGCCCAAACATAATAATTGTTTTCAGCAAGTGTGGCAGTACGCAGAAGGCTAAACCGGCCTCCGGATCATGACTCGTCACCAGGCTGACTTGAAGGCTGTGGATCGTCTTGCGCTGGTGCATCCTCCTCTTCTCTAAGTGGCTGGAAGTCAATGGTTGCCCAATCGATTCCAGTTAAGGCTTGGAACACAGCTTCATCTCTTATAAGGTTGGAGGGGTCAACATCAGGGGCATAGGTGTGCTTACAGATTGGTGGAATAAGATCTTATACATCATGTGTTGGTGCAGGAAGTCTTTTATGATCAGAATCATAAACCGGTTGATAGTGAGAGAGATCTGTTTCTTCGGCTAATTTTCTCGCTAACGGGCGCATTTCCTTTTTCAACCTTCGAAGATCATCATTGTTAAACTCTGAACCGTCCTCCTTTATGCCAGGATAGCCGCTGCCTATATCCGACGAGTCAAGATCTAGTATCCATGCCTTAGCCCGGATTAGCGCAGTCAGCGCACCTGACCTTGTAGCTGATCTTTTTAACTCGTCCAACCGGGCAGGCAGCATTGACAACTTCTCAAGGGTTTCCTTTATCAAAGTTGGAGGCAGTTTGTTATGAGTAGCAGTGCAAATGGCCCGTTGGGCTCCGGAATATAACTGCTCTATAAGAGTATAAGCAGCCTTCAACTTCATCTGCATGTCAGAGCCTAGATGGGTAATGCGAGTTGCTGTGTCATTGCGAGCATGAGTAAACTGGTAACTGATAAGATAATGTATGTTGAAAACTTCAGGTGAGGGTACTTACCAAATACAGCAGCGGTCATGGCATTTATATGCCGCTTTAAACCGGTCAGTTCTTCGGCCACCGGTTTAAGGGCTGCTTCTACGTCTTCAGCTCTCTTTTGCAATGCGGTTTTCTCTATGCCCCAATCCGCCCGTTCCTTCTTAAAAGTTTCCTTCAGCTTCTCCATGGCTACTAAGGCACTGGTCAGTTCCTCTTTGGCTTTGGAGGTTTCTTCTTGCTGGGATTTGATATTTTCTTGAAGATCAGCGGTTTGGGCTTCCTTTTTGCTCAGCTCAGCCTATAAGAGAAAGACATATTATGAGGTGGCAGTGAATATTTGAAGTACCAAGCACATAACGAGTTATACACTTGGCACTTGGGGGCTAATGCCTATTTCCTTGATTATCAGAATTTTTTTACAAGTCCCAAGCGCAATACAAGTATTATTTTTGGCACTTGGGGGCTAATGTACATTTGCTCAAAGTAACATTGGTTAAAGTCTCGGTTCAACTTGGAAAGATAAATTGGCCCTTGGGGACTACACAGGCGAAAGTTAAAAGATTACAATTATAAAGTACCAGTTCATCTTAAAAAGATCAACCGGCCCTTGGAGGCTAAGCATGCAAAGTTGAGATATTACAAAGTCCCGGTTTAGATTGGCATCATAAATCGGCCCTTGGGGGCTACTGGAGTTGGTACTTTAAATTGGACATAAGAGAGAAATAGTTATGTAGTTACCTCATATTGCTCCTTCATCGGATTAACTAAACCAGCTTCATAGTTGCGGCTTGTGTACAGACGGTTTAAAAAACCAGAATGAAGTTCTTGGGCATTGAGGTGAGCGTAGCTTGACAAGTCTGCATTCCACTTGCCTTTGCCCATAGCAGAAAGCTCTTCCTTGGCACTATGTTTTGATAGAGCAACAGGATTGCCAGGAGTGGTGTGGCCAAAGCCGGTAATCGTAATCTCTTCTTCCTTGTCATCAGCAGCCTGCACTGGAGTTGACGATTTATCAGTAGCCTTAGCCGGACTTGACGGTTTATCAACAGTGCGGACCGGGCTGGTCGGTTTATCAGCATGGCCTGTTGCATCAACTTCTACTTGTTCAACAACAAAGTCATGATCTTGAGGTGGCGGATCATCAAGCATGGCGTCAGCATTTGTTCCTCTCGGTTCTGGAGTTCTCTCTGGTTCAATAACCACATTATCATCAGACGGTTTATTTACCCAAGCTTTCTTACTAGGTCTGGCCTTGGCTCTGAAATGGAAAAATATAAAGGTCAATATAAAATGCAAGCATAAAGCGTCAAAAGATTAAGTTTAAAGTGTTTACCCAGGAACAGTCTTAAGAGGAGGGAGCTGTGTGGCCGTTAACTCGCCAGATGATGAATGAGGCGTTCCCTAATAATTTGAATCGGACGGATTAAGAGGTTGTCAGAAATAACCTACCTTGGGATAAGAAGTATCGGAAGTATGTGAGACCTTAGATTGACGTTTCTGAACCGGAGTGTTCGGTAAACCAGCTGAAGTGACTACTTGGCCGCTGTGTCGGGTTGTGCGGCGAGCTTCGTGTTGCTACTTCTTCAAAAGAAAGTTTGGGTCCAAGTGAGCTAGGGGGTGAGAAAATCTTATTTTCCGGATTGTTCGACAGATTTTCTATGTTGGCAGAGTATCTGAACCGGAGGAAAGAGTAATTACGTCTGCGTCATCGGCTTGGCTACCTTCAGCGTCATCCTGATAATAATCATTGTCAATGAGGTGTATGAAAAACGAACCAAGAGAGTTAAGTTCTACCTCTGAGTCCGGATTATCCGGGTCATCATCAACGTTCGGTTCAAAGGGTTCAACGCTTTTCTTCTTGGCAGATCTTTTAGTAACCTTGGTCTTGGGGCGAGGTGTCTTGGCTGGTTTATCCTGTGGCTTCTTCTTCCAGAACGGGTCATCGCCCTGTCAAAGATGGACAAAATTTTGAGAGAATATTTTAAAAAGTTATATGATTCTTACAGCTAGCGGTTTATTCAAGGTGCAGAAAGGACTTAGCCCTGTCTTGCTGCAAACAACCTCCGGTTCATTCAATATTTCTTGACAGCCTCATTAACTTCAACCTCTGTTAGCTGAATATTAATATGGCATTGAGGATCTTTCAATTCCCCTGTGTACTCACACATTAAACCGGGGCGCCGGCTTAAAGGCAGAATGCTCCAAGATATCCAGCAGCGAACAAAGTCAACTCATGTTAAACCGTTTGCCATAAAGGCTCTGAGATTTGAGAGTTGTGTTGCGTAGTTGGATCATTCATTTGCAGTCATCCTCTGAGGAAATGGATGTGTGTTGCTAAGCCGGTGAGGGCGATAACCCGGCAGAGGATTCTCATCAGTTGGAGACGTATCCCGGCAATAAAACCAAGTCTGATTCCAGTCCTTGGGGTGACTATGAAGTTTGGCGTGAGGGAAACTATCATCCTTCCTCTTTTGAATAGCCATTCCACCAAGTTCAGTATTGGGTCCGTCTGTAAACTCTGTACGATAGTTCAAATAGAAGAAATCCCTAAACAGTTCAACTGTGGGCTCTTCTTGAAGATAAGCTTCGCAAAATACTTGGAAATTGCAAACATTGGACACAGAGTTTGGTCCGATGTCTTGAGGATGGAGCTGGAAGCTAGCGAGCACATCTTGGAAATTTTTTGATCCGGGAGGGCTAAACCCTCGACCCAGGTGGTCAACAAACATGACTACTTCTCCATCCTTGGGCTCAGGAGGATTTTCCGAACCAGGGGCCCTCCAGTGGATGATGTCTTTCTTTGCTAAAACGTCGGTTGCAACACATCTGGTTAGTTGCTCTTCAGTAACCCAGGAAGGGACCCAATTACAAGCATAAAATTGTTTGGCCATTTCAAATGAAAAGCTGGGAAAAGATCAAATGCCGGTTTAGGGTTTATGACAGACAAACATAAGGCGACGCAATATCAGAAGGAGAAGACAGAGGCTGATGCACATTGTTAAACCGGAGCCTAACATTGGAGGAGTTGCAAAGATAAACGAATCGGTCATTTAAAAGGGGACTAATGGTACTTGCCGGATTATCATTTTCTACATACCGGATTATTATTTCCTAAAAAAGTTAAACCGCCTATATTGGTAGGGAAGGTACAGATCTAAAAAATGTCTAATTAAGGGGAAAACAAGTTTCACAGATCGATATGGTAATTTCAGATCTGCAGCGTATCAATAAATCAAAGGATATTCAGGTGCAAAATACAGGTGTTTAAATAGTTCATCAGGTCCAGATGGGTTTTTTCTATACGAAGAAGATGTTCTAAGGATGAAAAAGGGGATTACAACTACGACTGCGCAAGAAGATGTTGGAATCTGAGTTCGCTGCTTACACTATGGAGATGAACAGAGAAGAATAGCCGCGAGCTTTGATGAACACTGAAACCCTAATGGCGAATCTAGAGCAAGGGAAAGGGAAAGCTTACTGTTGCCGACGAAGCAGCGAAGGTGCGCCGCATTTTTCTGGTACGTTCAGGTTGATGCAGCGGCCGGAGATGAGGTCGAGGGCGGAGCTTGACGACGACGGCCGCACGCGAAGGTCAGGTCGGCGCAAGGAAGAAGAGGAAGCATGGAGGCATGAGGGGGAAAATGAAAAGGACCCCCAGTCTTATTTATAAGGTGAAGGGATAAGTGACAGGCGCGAAAATCGAGGAGCCCAAAAGTTGGATATGTGACAGAGTTGTCGCCTCGATTGTTGGAGGCTCATTAATGAAGGTGAGATATATCCAATTTTTAATAACATGTGACGTCATGATGGTTTATTACGAACCTGGAAGATGAAATCATGGCGGTTTACAAGATTTATGCGAAGGTGCGGAAGGAAGAATTTTCTAAGTGTTGAAGATTGACATGAACATGTTCAAATCAATCTGGGGCCTAATGTTGGGGATATTACTACTAAGTATAAACCGGCCATGAGGGGCCAGGTTATGCCCACAATGAGTTAGTTATGTTTAAGGCCCATGAAGACAAGAAGTATGGCGCTTTACGGCAGGAGATCTAATATGAAGGCCCAGGGCCCAAAGGCAGATTAGGGCCCATACACATAAACCGCCATATGATATGTAACTTATGTTGTAAGACAAGGAAAGGTAGAAACCGAGCCGGGCACGTCTATGAGCTGGCCTCGGGATTCTGTAAACCGACGGGCGTCAACCTGTGTATATAAAGGGGCGACTCGGCGGCGGTTTAGGGACAACAAACAATAATTCGAGAGCCAGGCAGAGCGGATTCACTCCCTGGTCATCGAAACCCTAGCAATTCCATCACAACCGGAGTAGGCTTTTACCTTCATCATAAGGGGCCGAACTAGTATAATTCCTTGCGTCCCTTGTTCCGCTTTAACCCCTTTAAGCTAAACCATCGCGATGGCTTCACGACTAAGTCCTCTCACTAGGACATCTGCCATGACAAAACCACGACAACGCTCACTTTGAAATTGGTTGACTTGTTTTGTTTACCAGCTAGCACAGAATGCTTATAATCAGTCCATTAGAAAGACAAAAGAAAACAGTGAGTTTCTGTACGTTTTTCGGAAAGCAGCAAGAGAATTTATAATGCCTTGTGTATACATCAAGATTTTAAGAAAAAATATCAGAAGTCTCTCAACCTGACCCGGAAGTTCTCTCTCTTGTCAAAAGGAAAGTGACAGATGAAATGAATAAGGTCCTCATGGCCCCATATACTGCAGAGGAACTTAGGAAAGCCTTATTTGATATTGGTGATTTGAAAGCGCCGGGTCCAGATGGTCTACATGCTGTTTTTTATAAGAGGTTTTGGTCTATGTTGGGAGATGACCTAACGGAAGAGGTCCTCCAGGCGGTGGATAAATGTTTGATATCAGCGGGATGGAATGATACTGCAATTGTCATGATCCCAAAGGTTAACTCTCCAGAAAAGGTCACTCAGTTTAGACCTATTAGTTTATGCAATGTGGTGTACAAGGTTATTTCAGAAATGATTGCGGCACGTTTGAAATTAGTTCTGTCAGACATTATCAGCCCAACTCAGAGTGCTTTTGTTCTTGGGAGACTGATCACATGTAATATTTTAGTAGCATTTGAGTGTTTCCACAAAATTAAAAAGAAAAGAACGGGGAGGGAGGGGTTGTGTGCTATCAAGTTGGACATGCACAAAGCTTATGACCGAGTGGAATGGCCTTTCTTAAAAGCAATTTTGTTGAAGCTGGGTTTCAAGGAAAACTGGGTGAATTTGATTATGCAATGTGTGTCCTCTATGGAGTATAGGGTTTGGTTTAATGCAGAGGAGACTGATAACTTCAAACCCACTATAGGGCTAAGGCAGGGGGACCCCCTATCCCCCTATTTGTTCTTGTTATGTACGGAGGGCCTGACGGCCCTTTTAGCAAATGCGGAGGAGAGGGGAAAGATTTCAGGCATAAAGGTTAGCAGGGAAGCACCTTCAGTTTCCAATCTTTGGTTTGCGGATGATTCGTCGATCCTCATGCGAGCAAATGCTACGAACGCGGAGGCTCTTAGAGAAGTTCTGGATTCTTACTGTGCCGCTTCGGGGCAAAGGGTGAGTGTCGAAAAATCCAGTATATTTTTAGTCCCAATATGAAAGTGGAGGACAATGTGCAAATCTGTACAATTTTAAATATTGTGACTGAGGTCCTTAATGATAAATATTTGGGATTACCGGCCAATGTGGGCATGGACAAAAGCGATTGTTTTCATTTCTTGATTGATCGTATTATTATGAAGATTAGTGGATGGAAAGAAAAGTTGTTATCAGCTGGTGGAAAGGAAATTTTGCTTAAGTCTGTTGTTCAAGCTATCCCAACATATGCGATGTCCATCTTTAAAATTCCTAAAAAAATTGCAAAGGAATCATAGACGTGATGTCGCAATTCTGGTGGTGTAACGCCCTCGATGCGGCTATATCTCCTACGTGTCGAAGCACGACTTAGAGGCATAACCGCATTGAAAGCAATGTCGCAAGTAAGGTAATCTTCACAACAACCCATGTAAATAGATAATAAGGGGAAAGGTACATAGTTGGCTTACACTCGCCACGTCACACAAAGTACATAAATAGCATTATAATCATCCAATACACTCATGGTCCAACTATGGTACCAAAATAAAATATCAACCCCAACATGCGACACGGTCCCAATCGCCCCAACTGGGCACCACTACTGATCATCAGGGAAAGACACATAGTAACGGCGTGAGTCTTTGTCGAACTCCCACTTGAGCTCAAGCGCATCATCTGGAACGGAGTCATTGGTCCCTGCATCTGGTTTGGAAGTAATCTATGAGCCACGGGGACTCAGCAATCTCGCACCCTCGCGATCAAGACTATTTAATCTTATAGGTAAGACAAGGTAATATGTGGAGCTACAGCAAGCGACTAGCATATATGGTGGCTAACCTGTTCGCAAAAGAGAGCGACAAGAGAAGGCAAAGCATGAACGAAGAACTATAGAACATCCTGCGGCAAACATAACTCCAACACCGTGTTCACTTCCCGGACCCCGCCGAGAAGAGACCATCACGGTAACACACACAGTTGATTCATTTTAATTAAGTTAAGGTTCAAGTTATCTACAACCGGACATTAACAAATTCCCATCTGCCCATAACCACAGGCACGGCTTTGGAAAGTTCAAATCCCTGCAGGGGAGTCCCAACTTAGCCCATCACAAGCTCTCACGGTCAACGAAGGATAAACCTTCTCCCGAGACATTCCGATCAGACTCGGCATCCCGGTTCTACAAGACAACTTCGACAAAGATAAAACAAGTCCAGCAACACCGCCTGAATGTGCCGACAAATCCCGATAGGAGCTGCACATATCTCATTCTCAGGGCACACTCTGATGAACACTACGTACAACTAAAACCAAACCTCGAGTTTCCCCGAGGTGGCGCTACAAGTGGCTCTGTTTGGACCAACACTTAGAGGAGCACTGGCCCGGGGGGGGGGTTTAAATAAGATGACCCTCAGGCTCCGGAAACCCAAGGGAAAAAGAGGCTAGGTGGAAAATGGTAAAACCAAGGTTGGGTATTGCTGGAGGAGTTTTATTCAAGGCGAACTATCAAGGGGTTCCCATTATCACCCAACCGTGTAAGGAACGCAAAATCCGGGAACATAACACCGATATGACGAAAACTAGGGCGGCAAGAGTGGAACAAAACACTAGACAAAAGGCCAAGCCTTCCACCCTTTACCAAGTATATAGATGCATTAAGATAACAAGATAATATAGTGATATCCCAACAATAAAAAATGTTCCAACAAGGAACGATCTCCAATCTTCACCTGCAACTAGCAATGCTATAAGAGGGGCTGAGCAAAGTGGTAACATAGCCAAACAACGGTTTGCTAGGACATGGTGGGTTAGAGGTTTGACATGGAAACTTGGGAGGCATGATAAGAAAGTGGTAGGCATCGTAGCATAGGCATAGCAAAAGAGCGAGCATCTAGCAAGCAAAGATAGAAGTGATTTCGAGGGTATGATCATCTTGCCCACAAAGTTGTCAGAGTTGACTGGATCCTCGAAAGCAAACTCAACGGGCTCCTCGTTAGCGAACTCGTCTCCCGGCTCTACCCAAACAAGACAAACAAGCAAAAGGAACACAATCAACCACGTGCAAAGCTCAAACAAATATGATGCAAACATGGTATGCTATGCGGGATGCGATATGTGATGCAGATGCAAGATGTGACAAGGAATGATTTAATCTGGCCTCAACTTGGAAATCCAAGAGTGCCACTGGAAAGGTGAGGTGATTTCGGTTGAAATCGATATAAAGATCACCGGAATCGGATGCACGGTTTGGAAATGGCAAGCAAAACAAATATGGCACCGGTCTGCGATAAACATCAAGTAGCCATCTAAATGCATCAAGTTAAACATGCTACAGCACTCAAACAAGACAAAAAAATACATGGAAGGGATCCACTCATGATGCTTGACAAAATATGAACACTGAGCTACGGCCAATTCATCCATTAACAGGTTCAAACAAGCATGGCAAAAGTGCAAATGATAAACAGATTTCAGACTTAGTGAAATTAACACTAGTCTGGAATTTCAGATCAGGTAGCACACTTTGGAGCATGAAAACTACAAGCTACAGGAACTTAACATGGCAAAGCAAGGCATGGCATCGATCTACTCAAAGAGCTTAACAAAAGTCCCTTAGTGACCTTGAGCCAAAAGGGATCATAAAATACAATTGCAAGCATGTGAACATGGCAAAAACATAATCAGGTTACAGACTTAGAGAAAAACTGGAGCATGCAATATGTTAACGAGTAGGCATGTTTACGAGCTCGATGCACTCACTACAGAGCATGGCATGACAAACTAAGTATACACCCATCAAGAATACATATTATATAAGCTAGACATGGAAAGAACAACAACATAGCATGCACGGATCAACAACAACATCCTTGGCAAAATTGCTAACAAGTAAACAATCTGCCAGGATTCATGAAATAGCAAAAGTAGAGCTCGATTGACTCAAGCTAGGGTGCTCCATAAATGCAAACAAGGACATGGATGGATAGAGCACCACAAGATTAACAAAACATCCTTACTGATCGTCCTCAAAAGAGGCACGGATCACTAGGAAACAACATGAACATATGGCATATTGATAAAAACAGATCAAGGACAGAGAAATTCTAAGTCCCTGAAATCAGCATTAACGAATGCACTACTTTGCAAGCTTGTGCTAGTCACCACACATGTCACAAAAATACATGGTAAGCACCTCTGTAAAGATGGCAAAGCATATAACAAAACTCATGTAGAGCTCAGGAGCATATCATGCACACATTAATCATGGCAAAAATGACAAATAGCTATTTGGTGCAGCAGATCTGACAATTAACTCAAATAGCTTTCTTCCAACAGCATTTCAGGCATCAAGATGAGCTCAAATGAAAATGACGCAATGAGATGAAATGATGTACTCTCTGAGGCGAACATTTCGACATGCTACACACGCAAAACGGAGCTACGGATGCGGAGTTATAGCATGATGAAAAATGCAAAATGTCTAGGGTTTCGGGAGAAAGTCAACCGGGGAGAAAAACTCAGATCCAGATCTGGCGCGGTTCCCGATGCGCTCGCCGGAGTTACTGTAGCTCGGAGGTCGCCAGAGATCCCTGTTCGCCGGAGTTGGAGGAGCGGCCGGAGGAGTCGCCGGACTTGTGGCGGACGACGAGGGGCAACGAGGTGGAGGCGTGCTGGGGGCGCGGTTGTCGGCGGGACGGCGAGGTGCGGCTCCGGCCGGAGGAGTGCGGCAGCCGCCGGTGAAGGCGCGGGGCGGCGCGGGCCGCCGGAGTTGGAGGCGAGGGCGGCGATGTGGCCGACCGGGCGGGGAGGAGGCCGATCCGGGCGGCGGCGCGCAGACCGGGCCGCGGGGGCTCCTCGCGGGCCTCGCGGGCCTCGGGCGGCGGCGGCGAAGTGGGGCTCCGCCCAGGACACGTGGCGCTCCCGGAGTGGCCAGTGGGGGAGCGGACAATGTCCGGCCGGACGGAAAAGTGTCCGGCGGTGCGTGGAGAGGTAGGGGACTAGGGTTTCGTCCGTGATTTCGAAAGGGGGGGTCTTTATATAGGCATAGGGGGAGCTAGGAGAGTCCAAAAGAGGTGCGGTTTTTGGCCACGCGATCGTGATCGAACGCTCTAGATGATGGAGAGGGTTTAGGTGGGTTTTGGGCCAAATTGGAGGGGTGTTGGGCTGCAACACACACGAGGCCTTCTCGGTCCCTCGGTTAACCGTTGGAGTATCAAACGAAGTCCAAATGGTACGAAACTTGACAGGCGGTCTACCGGTAGTAAACCAAGGCCGCTTGGCAAGTCTCGGTCCAATTCGGAAATGTTTAACCCCCACACACGAAAAGAAGGTAGAAAGGACCACCGGAGGAGATAGGAGCGCCGGAATGCAAAACGGACAACGGGAAAAATGCTCGGATGCATGAGACGAACACGTATGCAAATGCAATGCACATGATGACATGATATGAGATGCATGACAACGACAACAACACATGGAGACAAAAACCTGAACCCGAGGAAATAAAATAACTTAGCGCCAGAAACGGCAAGAGTTGGGGTACATATTAGGTAAATTACATCCGGGGTGTTACAGGTGGGGTGACGAGGGAAATCAGAAAAGGATGCACTGGATGGCGTGGTGGAAGATGTGTGTCCCAAAAGACCAAGGAGGAATGGGTTTCCATGATATACACTACTTTAACCAGGCCTTGTTAGCGAAACAAGCTTGGCGTCTCTTGAATAATCCTGAATCGTTATGTGCAACAATCCTAAGAGCCAAGCATCTCCCGGAGGGTGATTTGATGAGCGCAGTACTAAAAAAGGGCTCCTCTTTTACTTGGCAAAGCATTATGGCGGGAGTGGATTCTCTCAGGAATGGATATATATGGAGAGTGGGAACAGGAGAAAATATTGACATATGGAGAGATGCATGGATCCCAAATTGTGCAGATAGGAAAATTATTACACCTAGAAGAGGTAATCTCCTGACAGAAGTTTCTGATCTTATTGACCCAGTTACGAATTCTTGGGGTGAAGAGTTGGTGAGACGAATGTTGTGGCCAAATGATGCTCATAGAGTCCTAGCGATCCCGATCCCTATGCACAATATGTCAGATTTTATTGCTTGGAGCTATACCAAAAATGGTTTATTCACTGTTCGAACATCTTATGTGGAGGAATGGAACAAAAAACATGGGAGGAAATTGGAATATTCAAATGGCATGGGAAAAGTAAGGTTGATCCTATTTGGGGTAAGATCTGGAAATTAGCTTGTCCATCGAAGGTTAAAATTTTTATTTGGCGGACGCTTCATGGGACTCTACCGTATCGCATTACACTAGCCAACAGACATATAAAAACTCAACCAGTCTGCCTAACATGTTTGGATGGACCAGAGGACACGAAACATGTGTTGTTTCTGTGCCAGAAGGCAAAAGAAGTGTGGGAACATTTGGGGTGTATGAAGGGATAAAAAAGCCTATATCATTGATCGTGCAGGAGAGGCGGTCCTTGAATTCTTACTCCTCGTGCCTGATCATGAACTACCTATCTTGGCCTCTCGGAATGCACGGGAACTGATTGCCATAACTACATGGTATTTATGGTGGAATGGACGGAAGCTAGTCCATGAGGGTAAGTCTCAAGAGGCGTCTCAAATCTCGATGGGGATTTGGGCTATAACAACGAATTATGTAATGGCCCAATCACCTAAAGCAAAGAGGAAGACTGAAGGATGGTGCATACCTCTCATGGAGTTTGTTAAATTGAATGTGGATGCTTGTTTTGATCATGATCAGCTAAGGGGCATAGCGGGTGCTGTTATCAGAGACGACAAAGGAAACTACATAGTAGGTGGTAACTGGAAGATTCAGTACTGTGCAGATGCTCTAACAGCGGAGGCGTTAGCACTCAGGTTTGGTTTAGGTTTGGCGCAAAGGGCAGGCTACAATCGTCTTATTATCAGTTCTGATAATATGGAAGTCATTGACACAATGAAGAACGGAGGACAGTCAGCGGGAGCGGCGGCTGCAATTTTTGAGGATTGATTTTTATGGCATGTGATTTTCCTCACATTAGTTTTGAACATTGTAGTAGAGAAGCAAATAAAGTAGCTGATGAGCTTGCTAGATTAGCAAAATGTTCCATGACTAGGTATTGGATAGAGGATCCCATGAAAAATCTTGTAACTCTTCTTATAGACGATGTAACCATTATTTCTAATTAATAAAGTTCAAGTTGTTTTTCAAAAAAAGGTTTTAAGAAAAAATAGATTGAGAGAGACTACTTTCATATGGTGGCACATAGAGGTAAAATTCAACAGGAACATATTGCTTCTTGTTAATGTAAAGACTTGAACAATGAATACATGCTCATGCATAAATTCCGTTGAACATACTCAAATCAGGCAAATTTAGTCCCTGGATGATATTTTCTGTCTAAAAATCAACAGTTACATCCTCCTAAAAATTACTAAGAAAGGGAGAGAGGCGATGATTGTGATGCCCCGAGACCGATGCGTCAGGTGTCTTCTAGTTATTCTTTGTTGTTGCCTTGTCATTCGCTTGCGTGTTGCATCTTGCCATGTCATCATCCGCATTGCATCTACATGTTTTTGAAACTTGCATCCGTCTCGGCCTCCCCGTTCCGTCCGTTGTCCGTTTTGAGCCCAGACACACTTGCACGCGCCCGCGACACCTCTGAAATATTATTTTATAAGTGGCTGGAAAATGTTCTCGGAATGGGTTGAAAGTTGGCGTGCGGTGTTGTTATGTTGTCGGTAGGTCACCTTCCAAGTTTCATCGCATTTGGAGTTTGTTTGCCGCCCCAACGGATATTCATAGCGACATTATAGTCGGTCAAACGTCGGACGTTTTCGGTCTCCGAAAACTGTTGCCGGGCTTTCCCCCTCTTTCCTCCCTAGACCGTCTACACAGTCCACTACCTACCGCCAGGCCCAACCTAACCTCTCTCGTCAGCCCGCGGCCCTCCTCGCGCGCACGTTCGAAAGTTGTCTCAGACCCGACCCGGACAGTCGTCACCGTTGGATTCGGATCATCCCCAAACGTCCCTAAAACATCTTCAGTTTTTCTTTTGGACTCCCCTAGTTTTTTTATCTCAACTGTACGACTTTAATCGGATGATCCAAATACCCATGCCTTTCCCTATATAAAAACCCTAGTCCTCATCTAGTCTAACCCTAAAATCTAAGACATTTGTCCCTCACCCCCCCCGCCGCCGCATCTTCCTCGGGATCCCCATCGCCCAACCCAGCGCCTCCACTGTTTCCCCCGACCCAATCCCCTCCGCCTCCACTCTTTGCCTCCACCGCACATCCATCCAGCCGCTGCCTTGCCTCCACTCCGGCAGCACACGCCACCGGAGCCCCGAGCCACCACCTCGTCGTCGCTCTTCAGCAACATCGCCAGTTCTCCTCCACAACCCCGAACACCCCTCACGAGCCCCTACTTCCTCGTGCTCCGTCGCCATCCCACTCATCCCAGCAGAGCCCCGTCCTCCCCATGCTTGTTCCATGCGTCCGGCGCAACGCCGGCAAGCAGCAGCAGCAACCAGGCCACTGCACCTCGCCTTGGTCCCCTCCTCCCTTGCGATTTCTCCCATCTCTCTCAGCCGCTTCCTTACTTTTAGTGTGCCTACAGGAGCTACGCCCGCACTGCCACCATGGACGGTCCTGCCCGGAGCTATGTATCCGCCTCACTTCCCGCCCTGCTGCCGACGAACGCAACGACCGACGCCCTCCTCGCGCGTGGCACCGCGCCAGACGCCGCCCGCTCTGTCGCCGCGCCAAGTTCTGCCGCCATTCGCCAAGTTCCGCGCCAAGCCAGCGGCGCCCTGCCCCGTTGCCGTCGGCAAGCTCCTCGGGAAGCCATCGGTGGAGCAGCTCGTTGCCAGGAGACCCCTCCTCGACCTCCATCGCGCCGGGTTTCTCGCCCTCCGTCCTTCGCTGCCGCGCCGGAGATCTCCGACGCCGCTGCTCTGCTTCTGCTGCCTGTCGTAGAGGACCGCACCCACAACTCCTATCTCGCTCGCTCGCCTCGAGCGTTGACCGCGACCACTCTACGCACCTGGGCCGCCTCCCCTTCGGCGGTTGACCAAGGCCCAGCATCGCCAGGTCACCCAAGGCCCAGGGTGAGTAGCCCCTGGCCTATCCTCTGTTGGGCTAGCCAAATTCAGCCCGATAGTTTTTTTCCTGGTCTGGACGATTTTGTCTATTTCTCTAGAGACTAACAATTTTGCAGAAAACCCCCCAATCATTATGCATTTAATAACTCACAAACGGTGCATCATATTAAAACAAATTATATATGTAAAATGCTTAGAATTTTGTGTAGATTAATAATTTGCAACTTTCACCTATGTTTAAAATGTTTAAATTGCTATTTGCATTAATTTGCTTAGATGCCATGCTAAAATGTTTTATTTCATAACTAAATAACTGTAGCTTCATTTTAAATAAACTTTATACGTAAATGGGGTAGAAAAATGCATAGATTAACATGGTGTACTTACTTTGCATGTTTAACAACTCTAAAATATGGTTTAGGGCAGAACAGTACCAAATCCATAAATATGCATATGAGGATTTTCTGGAATTGTTGTTGTTGTTTCCAGCCTCATTTAAACTTGCTTAAGTGTGTAGTTTACTTATGCTTCACCTCTTTCCATGTTAATCAACATTTAATATTGTTGGGTACATATACGGGAGTGAACTAAATAATCGAATGTGGTGTTTCGTCAATATGCAACTTGTTGCATATTGAGCTCCACTTAATTTGTAGTATTGTTTGTGCACTTTGCCATGCCATGCCTCATTAAACCGGACATGCATCATACTTGGTTGTGCATCATGCCATGCTTATGTGATGGTTGTTTACTATGTTGCTTGCTTCTTTCCGGGTTGCTTCTCTCGTTAGCTCAGTTTCATTCCGGAGTTGTGAGGATTCATTCAACTACGTCTGCTTGTCTTCTTCATGGACTCGTTCTTCTTCCTTGCGAGATCTCAGGCAAGATGACCATACCCTCGAAATCACTTCTATCTTTGCTTGCTAGTTGTTCCCTCTATCGCTATGTCGCGCTACCTACCACCTGTTATATCACGCCTCCCATGTTGCCATGTCAATCCTCTAACCCACCTTTCTTAGCAAACTGTTGTTTGGCTAAGTAATCGCTTTGCTCAGCCCCTCTTATAGCATTGTTAGTTGCAGGTGAAGCTGAAGTTCGTTCCTTGTTGGAATATGGATATGTTTGGGATATCACAATATATCTTATTTAATCAATTCATCTATATACTTGGTAAAGGGTGGAAGGCTCGGCCTTATGCATGGTGTTTTGTTCCACTCTTGCCGTCCTAGTTTCCGTCATACCGATGTTATGTTCCTTGATTTTGCGTCCCTTACGCGGTTGGCTGTTATGGGAACCCTTTGACAGTTCGCTTTGAATAAAACTCCTCCAGCAAGGTCCAACCTTGATTTTACCATTTGCCTCACCATCACCTACTTTTCCCTTGGGAGTCGCGCTCCCGAGGGTCATCTTTATTTTAACCCCCCCGGGGCAGTGCTTCTCGAAGTGTTGGTCCGAACCGGGCAGCCTGCGGGGCCACCTCGGGGCAACTTGAGGGTTGGTTTTACTCGTAGCTTGACCTATCTGGTGTTGCCCTGAGAACGAGATATGTGCAGCTCCTATCGGGATTGTCGGCACATCGGGCGGCTTTGCTGGTCTTGTTTTACCATTGTCGATATGTCTTGTAACCGGGATTCCGAGACTGATCGGGTCTTTCTGGGAGAAGCAATATCCTTCTTGACTGTGAGAGCTTGTGATGGGCTAAGTTGGGACACCCCTACAGGGTTTGAACTTTCGAAAGCCGTATCCGCGGTTATGTGGCAGATGGGAAGTTGTTAATATCCAGTCATAGAGAACTTGACACTTAACTTAATTAAAATGAATCAACCGCGTGTGTAGCCATGATGGTCTCTTCTCGGCGAAGTCCGGGAAGTGAACACGGTTCTTGTGTTATGCTTGAACGTAAGTAGTTTCAGGATCACTTTTTGATCACTTCTGACTTCTCGACCGTTGCGTTGCTTCTCTTCTCACTCTTATTTGTGTAAGTTAGCCACCATATGTGCTTAGTGCTGCTACAGCTCCACCTCACCACCCTTTCCTACCCATAAGCTTAAATAGTCTTGATCTCGTGGGTGTGAGATTGCTGAGTCCTCGTGACTCACAGATACTTCCAAACAGTTGCAGGTGCCGATGATACCAGTGCAGGTGACGCAACCGAGCTCAAGTGGGAGCTCGATGAAGATCTTGATCGTTGTTTTGTGTCTTTTCCGGTTGATCAGTAGTGGAGCCCAGTTGGGACGATCGGGGATCTAACATTTGTGGTTGTCTTCCTTTATTTTGGTTCCGTAGTCGGACATTTGATTGTACCTTGGATGATGTATCGATTATTTATGTATTGTGTGAAGTGGCGATTGTAAGCCAACTCTTTATCCCTTTCTTATTCAGTACATGCGATGTGTGAAGATTACCCCTCTTGCGACAAGCCTACCATGCGACTATGCCTCTAAGTCGTGTCCCGACACGTGGGAGATATAGCCGCATTGTGGGTGTTACAATGACACTGTGCATGGCGTCGTAGTGGTGGCAGCTCGAGCCAAATGCAACCGAGATGAAACCCCTGCCAGTATGTAAGGAGTGTTTGCCGCGCGTATGTCGCGCGTATCCTCCAACGGCGCATCGGCCATCTGCTGCTTCAGTCGTCGCCTATGTTATGAGGAGCAGAAGCATTGACGCAGAGATGTGCCACTTTGTGAGATACATAATTAATTGATTTTGATACGAACTCGTGCTACTCGTGTACCAATTAGCCTAAAAAGCATCCAATTCCGACGCTGTGACCTCCTTCTCAAATTAGCTTAGCAGGCCTTCAGTCCCACAAAGTCGAGACCTGCCTTGCCCACCAGGCTTGCTGCCCACTATATCACAGCATACAAGGTCGTCGTCTTTTTCTCTCAGAATTTTATGCCTGATACACTGTCATCGGGATTACCTGCTGCACATGCTCTATAGGGACGGTAATCACTATTACTAAGATTTTCTTCCGATGCATCAGGGTATCTTCAGGTAGTTCTGCCTCCGGCAACCAATCTGATGTTCATTGATTATCCCCAAATGAATCAGTAAAGACACCAATCGCTAAACTCGGTTACGGGAATATGATGAAAGGTTTACCTACATAATTTTGAACCCATGAGGGCAAAAGAAAAAGGGTCCAAATCTGCCTCCTCCCACCTTCTGCACGAAAGATGGCGCCATATGTGACTTTGCTAGGCATATCATGGCCGTTCTCCTAGGATCTGCAAGACTGCAACACCTCTGCAATGGCAGGTCGACAGCGCGGTGCTTCGATTGGTTGCGAATAACCACTATCCTAGCGGCAAGGCGCAAGCGCATGGCAGAAGTAGGTCAGGCAGAGCCGCAGAGGCGTTGTGCATCGCGTGGCAACCGAGGGCTTGGGAAGAGCAAGAACGGGAAAGGTCGGGATGGATGGATCTGGAGAAGAGCGGAAATAAATAAGGAGGATGCGGTGCCCCTAATGACCATATGCGGCCGGTGGTGCGTTTTGATTGTTATTAGGGAGTAAACGGCGTTTCGATTGTTGGTTCAATCTCTCAGTTACAGAAGTGGAAGAGAGTCGCTCGCTTTCGTGACCAGGTATGGATAAGTACAAATACAAAATAATAATTGAATCGTACAATTTGTTGATTTTTTGGTGTGAAAGTGAATTGCTGAGATGGATAGAGTATATGTCAAGAGAAATAAGATAATGAAGATGAACTACTTAGATATTATGGTAAAATATAGATAGGGCCAAAACTACACGGCAAGAGCGTGGCTGGCCGATATGCATGCTACGAAATGCGCCCATGGTTACCGCTACAAAATAAACTTCGCGATAACCCCTTTCCCCTCCTCGCTTCCCCTCCTTATCCCCTTTCGTCTCCCGCTCCCCCGGTCTCGCGCTGTACGGCGCGCCATGGCCATGCCCTCCACTTCTTACTTCTCGCGGCCGCCTATCGTGCACCCCACCTCCAAAACTCCGAACCCTCCCCGACTGCTGCCGCTCGTCTCCGGGGCTGCTGCCCCTCGCCCGCTGCTGCCCTCCTTCGCTCCGCCCGCGCCCGGTCGCGGGCTCCGGACCGCCGCCGCCCAACAACCCGCCTACGAAAATGGAGAGGAGGAAGAAGATGGGGAGGAGGATGAGGAGTATTACAGCGAGGAGGAGGATGAAGAGGAATTGGACGTGGAGGCGATGGAGGAAGAGGCGCGCCGCGCCGCCGCCGACCTCGCCGCGCACCTCGACCGCGAGCTCCGCCTCGGTGAGTGGACATATTTATCATTTTGATCTCCACATGTCTCGTGCGGGCATTTTAATGTGGCCGTGGTCGCCGTTCCTATGCTGCCTCTGGTCAGGCAAATTACTGGAGATCGTTGGTCTTTTCACTACTATTGCTTCGTCATTCATTCCCTTGCATTTATAGTGAGAACTTTGAAGCCTCGGGCAACAATGCCCAACATACCATTGTTGCAAGGGAAAACTTTGTTTTTGCCACTCTAGCTTTTGACCACTTTGCTTATACCACTCTAGAATTTAACATTTCACTTTTGCCATTCTTAGTTTTTGACAATATATCACAATTGTCATTCCATGGCAAAAGCAGTAATTTTAGAGTGGCAATTGTGATACATTGTCAAAATCTAAGAGTGGCAAAAGTGAAATGAAAAGTTATTGCTTTTGCCACGGAATGGCATTTGTGGTGTATTGTCAAAAACTAAGAGTGGCAAAAGTGATATGTCAAATTCTAGAGTGGCATAAGCAAAATAGGCAAAAACTAGAGTGGCAAAAACAAAGTTTTCCCTTGTTGCAATTATACAATACAGTGTGGTCGGAGTTTTGTCTCTGAACACCTAATGCTGTATAGCAACCCGACGAGGAATTTTGTGTCAATTGGTGGTTATATGGGTGGTGTTTAGGTCTCATGTATTTAGAAATTTGAAAGCGTGGAGTATCCTTCTGCTTGGTTCAACTGTGTGGCACCTTTATCTTCGGTTCTTTTTGGTCATAAAAAACGCTCTTATATTATGGGACGGAGGGAGTAATGAATATTATGATTGCGTATGGATCCTAGTCAAATAGATGTTGGTAACTAGCAAGACAATTATAGACAGTTTAGCCTTTAGTTTCAAGTATTGCAACAAAATCACATTGTTAACTATAAATGTTATGTTTTTCAAGTAGAATAGGCTTATGTGCCGTTTTTTAACTCTAAAAGCTTACTTCATCCACTTCACTTGGTTCATAGACTACATGTCGACATTTTTCAGATGGTGATGTTCGGGAGAAAAGAAGAACCATGAGGGATAAGACATCAACATCTAAACATGTCGGTGTATCTTCATGTTCTAATAATGAGTTGTCTAGTTGACATGCTAATGAAGACACTGTTGTAATGTGGATTGTGGAAAACAAAGTTAACTGATTTGCTGTTCAATCCATGACTCAGATCCCAGACAGTAAGCTTCCAAAGGTGGCTGTTATTGGTAGACCTAATGTGGGTAAATCTGCACTATTCAATCGGCTTGTCGGGGTATTCCACTTACTTACACGAACATAACTTCAGTTTGTTTCTGCAATGTACACCATTGTATGTCTGATCCGAATGCAAAAATTGATATGTATTGTGTTCTGACATCTAACAGGGCAACAGGGCTATCGTTGTTGATGAACCTGGTGTAACAAGGGATCGTTTGTATGGACGATCTTATTGGGGTGATCAAGAGTTTATGGTTATTGATACTGGGGGTGTGATTACTCTATCGAAGTCTCAAGCAGGTGTAATGGAAGAACTTGCCATTACAACTACTGTTGGTATGGATGGGATTCCAATGGCCTCTCGAGAAGCTGCTATTGCTAGGATGCCATCAATGATTGAGAAGCAAGCTGTTGCTGCTGTTGAAGAAGCAGCTGTCCTTCTTTTCCTTGTGGATGGTCAGGCAGGTTTAGGCGATTATAGTTGTATCATCTTATATTTTGAGCAACTATTTTATCTGTTACTTTTGTTATTAGATCTTCTAATCGTGCTAGCACGGTTTATTATAAGATGAACGGCTCAATATTTACCTCCTAACGACTCAAGTTTTCTTTCCCTGGTGCCTTTTCTTGATTCATGCTCCTGAGAAAATTCTTCTTGACAAAAAAAATGCATAACTTGCAGTGATAGTATACTATCATTTTTAGTTACCTGTACATTGTTACTATAAACTTCCAGAGCTTGTTTTCACTAACATGATGGTCTCAAATTCCTCCAGGCTGGGCTTGTGGCAGCTGATATAGAAATTGCTGATTGGTTACGTCGCAACTTCTCACACAAGTGCATCATACTTGCTGTAAACAAGTGTGAATCACCACGGAAAGGGCAAATGCAAGCATTAGAATTTTGGTCATTAGGGTGAGCCTAAAGCACGACTTAAACTATGCCCACATGGTGATACATTGATTCAGTTCATTTGCATTTTGAAAAGATTACTCAATGTTGGAATGATCTTTTAGGTTATATTTTGGTCAATAGCGACAAATGAAAACATGACACGAGTACTGATATCTTTGTGATTGTGCTGCTATAATAAAAGAGACAAACAACATGCCGTACTAGTCTTGTTTAAATTGTATATAGACCTTGACAGCATAAAGTATCAGAATTTAATATCAATAACTTATGCTAGAATCAATTGTCTTCCAACTCTGGTTACCCTCTTACCATAAAGTTTGATTTTTTTTTCTTTAGCTATGCAGTCGGCCCTATTTATATTTATTTGCTGCTTGGTTCATCTTTCCTCTATTCCTGCTAGGTTTACACCTTTACCAATATCTGCTATTACCGGCACTGGAACTGGAGAGCTCCTGGATATGGTCTGTTCGGAGCTGAAAAAGTTCGAGGTAATATTTGTTCAGATAATATCTTGCCTTACATGCATGATGATACTCATCTCCTTTAATGATTGGGCACATTCATGAAGTTCTTTTTGATATAAAGTTTAGGCATTACAGGTACTAGAAGAATTGGATGATGTTGAAGAAGACGAAAACCATGTCCCTGCTATTTCTATTGTTG
Organism: Triticum dicoccoides; assembly: GCF_002162155.2. Classification (NCBI taxonomy): domain Eukaryota; kingdom Viridiplantae; phylum Streptophyta; class Magnoliopsida; order Poales; family Poaceae; genus Triticum; species Triticum dicoccoides. The sequence goes on along the minus strand of NC_041386.1, from coordinate 299,276,473 downwards.
GAAGACCAAATGTTGGGAAAAGTAGCATTCTAAATGCTTTGGTTGGAGAAGATAGAACTATTGTGAGCCCAGTTAGTGGTACCACCCGTGATGCCATTGATACTGAGTTAACCATAAAGGATGGGCAGGTCTGTTCATAAGACTCTTGAGCGTTTAAGCATCAGAGCTGCTTCATTAGCGCAGCACACAGCCAACACCGGTATGCTAATATTTCAAATGCCGCAGAAATACAAACTCATCGATACGGCTGGCATCCGACGGAGAGCAGCAGTTGCTTCTGCTGGCAGCACAACTGAAACACTTTCAGTAAAACGTGCATTTAGTGCAATTCGTCGATCTGATGTAGTTGCCCTTGTTATTGAAGCGATGGCCTGTGTCTCGGAGCAGGTATTTATCTCAACAATCCATTCACATGCGCGCACAAACATTTCATGTAGATACATAGTTTACTGTAACACCGTGTTTTTTTTTGCGGTACCAAGGATTATAAAATTGCAGAAAGGATTGAGAAAGAGGGAAAGGCATGTGTCATTGTTGTGAACAAGTGGGATACAATCCCAAACAAGAACAATGAGAGTACTACACATTATGAACAGGATGTAAGAGAGAAGCTTCGTGTACTTGACTGGGCACCTATTGTTTACTGTTCTGCGATAAATGGGAACAGCGTTGAGAAGTAAAACCCTAATCTTAGTTTTAGAATCTTAGTCTTTTGATACTTCGTTATTTTTTCAGATATTAGCTGTATATACCCTGCCACAGTACATTTCACCCTTTTGGGTTATACCTCGGCAATGATTAATTTACGTGCGCTGCCTGAAGTGGCCAACCATTTCCATTTTTCTTCTTCTAGAACATGATTTCCATATTTTGTCACATACTTCAAAGTCCCTAAAACAAGAATCTTATGGAGTAGTAGATCTGTAATGCCAAGGGCTGGTGTAGTGGGTCACTAGGTTTCCTGTAACTGACATATGAAACATGTGTTTCCTCTATGAACTTATGTTTGCCTAAGTTTTCTGTGCTTACTGGACATGCAAAATTTGCTGGATTCCCACTTTTCCCCCTTGATGAGTCGTCTATCCCTGTATTAGTATCCTCCTGTTACTTCTGTTCTAGACACCAGCACCGCATATATAATATTGTGTATTGTCCTGTATTGACATTCTCTAATGTATGGTGTATCGATTTGTTCTCAGGATTATTTCTGCTGCTTCTTTGGTTGAAGAGGAAAGGTCTAGAAGACTTGGCACCTCTATTCTTAACCAAGTGGTTAGAGAAGCTGTAGCATTCAAAGCACCACCACGAACAAGAGGCGGCAAAAGAGGCCGTGTTTATTACACAACACAGGTGACCTATTTGTTAAGAGATGGTCCTCACTTCTTTCAGTCTGTACAGTTCTATCTCCAAATTACCTTGCAGCATTTTCATTCTTCAGAACCAAAGGAATCTTGTTTTTCTCCCGCAGGCTGCTGTTCGTCCACCAACATTTGTTCTCTTCGTCAATGACGCAAAACTTTTCCCTGAGCCGTATCGGCGGTACATGCACAAGCAGCTCCGGTCTGATGCTGGATTCCCAGGCACGCCCATTCGCCTACTGTGGCGTAGCAGGAAGCGGACTGATAGGCAACAGAGGAGATCAAATACGGAAGCTTGCAGTGCGCTTGTAGCGTTGAGTTAGCATGTGAAGCAATGTTGCTACGTTAAAAAAGAAAAGGAAAACGTGGGTATCCTTTTTCCTCCTTGTTCACATGCTTTTCCTGGCTGCGAATGTGTGACTATCAATGGGCCAATAAGGTTCATATTCAAATGAAAAAGGTTTTGTTTCTCTTCTTACTCCTCGACTACTGCCAAAGCTGAAGTATGGTCACTGTACTCTAATACTCTAATAATTTTTTGGTCTCTCAAATGCTAGAACATATGAAATTTGTCTTTTGCTGCATTGAGTTGTTTTAAGAAGAGTGAATTACATTTTTTACCCCATAGTTTTCGTTTGTGACAACAATTACCCCATACAGCAGTTTTTTCACACGTTACCCAGTTTAAGCAAACTTGTGCCACAAATTACCCCATTTATGTTTTTCTTGTTTCAATGCTGACTGCACGCAACGCTGGTTGGTTTGTTTTACTTTTTAAGATTTGCTCTTGAAGATTAAGATTTTTGTGTGGTGGCTCTCCCCTTTGGAAGGCCTCTTTGCCCTTAAAGATTAAGATTTGTGTATGGCAACTACTACGAGATTGCATCCCTTCGGGGACCGAGGTGCTTAAGCGGCATGGCCCGGGGATGGAGCGTGCCCCTTATGCGCTGTACCGAAGACTGGGACTCACATCCTATTCTCATGTACGACGGCACGGGTCCTTTGGGAGGCCGGGGGCCTCACGGAGTTCCTCCAGACCAGGGCTACCCACCCTGTGCGACATCTCGCTTATTTTGGCTTATTTTTGCGGCAATGTCATGGAATCTTTGGACGATATGTAATAAAATGGTGATTGAGAGGGTCTTTCTGAGGCAGGTGCCCGAATCCTTCAAATTCCTTGCTTTTCTGCAGAACTGGCACCCGCTCTCTAGGCGGCGCGACCGCGGTGGTCTTGGCTTGTGCTAGATGCGCTTCTGGTTACAACGTGTCAACTATTGGCTTCGTAGGGCCGCAGTCGTCTTGGGCTTGTGCTGGATGCACTTCTGGTTACAGCGTGTCAACTATTGGCTTCGTAGGGCCGCTTCGCGACAGTCACTAGGTTGATTTTTTCCTCATATCTGGGCATGATTGTGTTGTTGTCCCAACCGTCGTTTGTGATTTAGAGTCTGGATGTTGGTTGTATGGATCTTTGCTTCATCTATAAAGCGGGGCGAAAACCTATTTCAAAAAAGGAAAATGAAAGAATACAACAGCAACAACAAACAACAATTATACAAGAAAGAGCTAGTCATCTAAAAGCTCTAAGCCACTGTAATCTTTCCTCTGCTCCCAATGCGATCCACCGAATTTCTTCTTTGAATTTTCTCATGCAAAGTCTATAAACTGGGAATGATGTGTTTGAATATAAAGTTATTCTGAGTGGTCCAGATGGCCCAAGCAACCAAGTTGATGATCTCCAATGAAAAGGGACATTTAACAACTGTTGCAGATGACTAATCTCCTACTGTAGGCCCAATCTGGTAGGTGCCCATGTAGGACAGATTTATGACCAGCGCCATTGTGCAAATAGGCAAAGAAAGAAAAGGCGACTCCTTGTTTCTAGAACCTCATAAGAACAATATTAGAACAATATATACATTTCCCTAATCGAGATCATCCAGGCACGTCTTATCCACCTCTGCTTTTTAGTTCAGTAAGAACATGTTTTGCACTCTCCAACAGGGAAAGTGCTTCCTCCTTCGCCAACACCATCTTAACAAAGTCTGATTTAAAAATCTGAGCTCATTCTCCACCTTCCTCTTTTTATTCCACATCTTCAAATATTCTTCAGTGTTGACAACACTTTCTCTAAGCCTCCTCTGTTCTCTTCCTCATACATGCTCTAGAGCTTTGTTAGGCACATCTTCAAAGACTATGACCACTCTTGATCAACCCACTCCAAGTAAGAACACTTCCGTTCATCCTATAATATTTAAAAATAGATTAGTAACAATTGTACGGGAAATGGGTTTATAGAAACATAGAAAATCACCATTACTTATTTTGAAAAACTGAAGAAAAGGTTAATTATGACATATCTTCTCAAAAAGACCAATGTCCAAATGAATTAATTACTACTGAGACAACAACCAAATTCTGAAACATCAGAAGCTATAATTAACTACAACAACGCTACAAGTTCTTACTCATGTACTATAAATAACAAATTAAACATTTTATGAGGAAGGTAAATATAACTGCAACAACATACCGACAGTGTTTGGATGACAACAAATTGATACTAACAGGTGTGTACAGGCACAAATTTAGTAACATAGAACCTCTCTGTTGGAAAAGGCAGTGCCTAGGAGGCGCTTAGGCACGCCTAGGCGCTAGGCAATGGCCAAACGCCTCGCCTAGGGCATAAATGGAGGTCTAGGCAGGGCAAGTAAGGAATTATCTACCCAAGCAAGAAATCATGCAACATAATATACTGATATGCCAAATGGGTTAGATTTCAATGGACGTAGACGGTAATTAACTTATTTATATGCCCTAAACTAATATCAACACCCATATAATAATCACAAATATACTATGAGTAAAAACTATATTACCGCCTAGGCCGCGCCTAGGGCGCTTAGGCGCCACCTAGGCACTAGGCGAAGGCCAACCGCCTTGCTTACGCCTACCGTTTTTTCCAACCTTGCATAGAACTAATAGCACTAAGGCTGTCCACTGTGTATGCCAAAACATGTGTAAATACAACTGTTGCTACATCTCTCACCGGTGCCCTGCACTGACGAGCCGATGCCGCAGAAAAAAATCAGGGACCCGGACTCCGGAGCACCTAGTTGCTCCGATGCCCAGTTCCTTCGTGCCATAAAGATTTAGTATTTTACTGCTTGGCTGCTCGGATGTGTGGACCAAAGTTGGCTGCACAAACTGGTGAAGTAGTGCCAAATAATTTTCTAATGGCACCGCTGATGAGATGGCAACATTTTTAGATACTAGGTACAAACTGTGACACCGTCTTCGGATGCGTTTGGTTGAAGGTGTGGTATGAATGGGTTGGGACAGTGTAAGTGTGTGAATCACATCCAACAAATGATTTGTAACAACGGAAGAGGGTCTAACCTTCTCTGCACATGCCAGAAACTTCCTCCCACTGTCCATAGTTTCAAATGCAACTAGCTTCATGCATGGAGATTGATGGTGACAACGAGCAGACAGATCTTTAGCCACCCCGCTCCGTTCGTTGCAACTGATGGTCCTAGAGAGCTACAAGAGGAAGAAAGAACTCAAATCGACCGCCGGGTTAAAACCCTGCATTCCAAGTCATAGCCTGAGAGAGAAGAGAGGCATACCCGGGTGGTGAAGGAGTCATCGTTGGAGGAGAAACCGCTGGAGAGGTCATTGAAGAAGACCATGGCGACCCCGACGGTAGGATGCGACACAACGAGAGCGAGGAAGAAAGCAAGGAAGCAGCTATAGCTTAGGAAGGAAGGAAGGAAGGAAGGAAGGAGGAAACAGGGGAAATGTGACTTGTGGTCAGGGAGAAAATGGGGTGGGGAAGGGGGGAGGGGGTAGATATTTTGGTGGTAGGCCAAAAATTTGGAAATGTGGAGGGAAACTTTGCGCGCGGTGCCGCTGGACACCATTCACTTTGAACGATTGTGTGCATCGCAAATGATTCTTCTGCTTTACGCGCATGGGATGAGCTTGATAATTCAATTTTGGATGGAAATTTCGCCGGGTACGTCATTGCATAATTTTAACATCGCTTGCTAATTTGGGCACACAAAAGAGCGTACAACACACATACCACACTTACTGAATTGAACAATTTTAGTAATTAAACAGAGCCAGTTGACCAAAACATTGCTCTAACAAAAGACCAGCATTAAAAAGAAAGCCTAAGTATGCATAATTTTAACAAATCCGCCGTCGCGCCGACCTATGCATCGCAGGTGTGAGATGAGACGTCGATGACTTGTCCTGGCAAAATGCCGTCGTTGGTGGACTCCGCGCCCCCCTTGCAGAAGTCGACCGCGTCCTCGTCAAGGTTGTAGTACTCATAGTAGTGGCTGCACTAGAGCTCGCATTGGTATTTCACCGCTGATTCCTCGATAGGCAGACTCTTCTCTACCTCGACCTCAACCACGCGCAACTCCTCCCGGCGCTCCTCGATCTCCACCGCCTCCTTCATCTCGAGCTCCCGCTCGGTGATCTCATGAGGAAGCAGGTGCTCATGGCCGCTGCCACCTTTTCAGACATGGGTTGCATGCTGGATTCCGAGGTGGCCTGGAATATCTTGCCGTGTGCGTCCTCGATCTTGGCGTGGATGGCCTTGATTTGGGCCAGGGCGACATCGGCGGCACGTATGGCAGCTCGAGCACTCTCGGTGTTTGTAGCCGCCATCACAGCAGCAGCTGCAGCCATCTTGGCTGATCCAGCTGCCCTGTCGGCTGCCGCAGACGCCCTCTCGGCGGATGCGGATGCGGTCGCGCTCTCAGCGCAGGCGGCGGCGCTCGAGGAGGACACGACCATCGTATGGGTCTTCACAACGCCTTTTCACGATGTCATCTTTGCAAGAAGGGGGTGCGGGAATGGGGATCGGGATTCGTGGATTCCAGGGTTGTCGGCACTGGAGCAGATGAGCCGGTGAAGCTTAAGGAGGATGACTTAAATAGACCCAAAAATTTTCATCGCAAACAGTTCCAACAAAAAAATTGTGTGTGCTGTTGTGGATATTTTTATTAGATGAGAAAGATGAATTTGGAGTAAAGTGGCAACGGATGGTGTTTTGAATGTACGAGATTTTTTTTAGTACTATTACAACTGTCATGTCAAATTTTGGAAAATTTTAGGGGTCATTTGACCTTTTAAGACATTTAAGTGATTTTCTAGCCATTTAATGACTATAATTCAAATTTGAACTACATGTACATGCAACAGCTAACCATAACGGTTTGAAAAGTCAAAATTTGTGTACTTGTGTGTGATTTAATTCCATTTGCAGCAAATTGGAAGGAATTTTCAAACATATTGGTCTAATGGCTATGACACAATTAAGCATGGAGTGCCAGCGCATTTAAATTCCAAAAAATTAAAAAAAAAGATCAGAAACACATGAAACCTTGCTTGATGTAATGTCATGCCACTAAGATGATGTGGCAAAAAATTTGGCACGTTTGACGAAAGTTTGGACACACACCCCTCACAAACCGAAGCAACTAACTAGAATGCTCGTGTTTCCGAGAGGGAACAATGCATGTTTGATGATGAACAAGAGATAGCTTCCTCTTACTGCCTTCATTTTTTTTCTACATTTAACATGCACTAACACAACTGTGATGTGAAAATTTGGAAAATTTCAGGGGTCATTTGACCTTTTAAAGACATTTAAGTGATTTTCTAGCCATTTAATGACCATAATTCAAATTTGAACTACATGTACATGCAACAGCTAACAATAACGGTTTGAAAAATCATATTTTTGTACTTGTGTGCGAGTTAATTCCATGTGCAGTAAATTAGAAGGAATTTTCAAACATATTGGTCTCACAGCATGGACACATGCATGGAGTGCCATGGCATTTAAATTCCAAAAAATAAAATAATGAACAGAAAAACATGAAACCTTGCTTGATGTAATGTCATGCGACCAAGATGATGTGGTAAAAAAATTGGCCTGTTTGACGAAAGTTTGGACACACACCCATCCCAAACCAGAGCAACTCACTAGAAGGCTCGTGGTTCCGAGAGGGAACAATGCATGTTTGATGATGAACGTGAGATAACTTCCTCTTACGGCCTTCAATTGTTTTCTACGTTTAATGTACACTAATACAACCGTCATGTGAAAATTTGGAAAATTTCAAGGGTCATTTGACATTTTAAAGACATGTAGTGATTTTCTAGCCATTTAATGACTTTAATTCAAATTTGAACTACATCTACATGCAACGGCTAACCATAACAGTTTGAAAAATCATATTTGTGTACTTTGGTGCGAGTTAATTCCATGTGCAGTAAATTAGAAGGATTTTTCAAACATATTGGTCTCACGCATGGACACATGCATGGAGTACCATGGCATTTTAGTTCCAAAAAATTTAAAAATGATCAGAAAAACATGAAATCTTGCTTGATGTAATGTCATGCCATCAAGATGATGTGGTAAAAAATTGTCCTGTTTGACGAAACTTGGACACACACCCCTCACAAACTGGAGCAATTCACTAGAAGGCTCGTGGTTCTGAGAGGGAACAATGCATGTTTGATGACGAACTAGAAATAGCTTCCTCTTACGGCCTTCATTTTTTTCTATCTTTATTAACGTGCACTAATACAACTATCATGTGAAAATTTGGAAAATTTCAGGGGTCATTTGACCTTTTAAAGACATATAAGTGATTTTCTAGCCATTTAATGACCGTAATTCAAATTTGAGCTACATCTACATGCAACGGCCAACCATAATGGTTTGAAAAATCATATTTGTGTACTTGTGTGCGAGTTAATTCCTTGCGCAGTAAATTAGAAGGAATTATCAAACATATTGGTCCCACGGCATGGAGACATGCATGGCGTGCCATGGCATTTTAATTACAAAATGTTAAAAAATGATCAGAAACACATGAAACCTTGCTTGATGTAATGTCATGCCACCAAGGTGATATGGTACAAAAATTCACATATTTGACGAAAGTTTGGACACACACCCCTCACAAACCGAAGCAACTCACTAGAAGGCTCGTGTTTCCGAGAGGGAACAATGCATGTTTGATGACAAACGGAAGATAGCTTCCCCTTATGGCCTTCATTTTTTTCTACATTTAACATGCACTAATACAACTGTCATGTGAAAATTTGGAAAATTCCAGGGGTCATTTGACCCTTTAAAGACATTTAAGTGATTTTCTAGCCATTTAATGATCGTAATTCAAATTTGAACTACATGTACATGCAACAGCTAACCATAATGGTTTGAAAAATCATATTTGTGTACTTGTGTGCGAGTTAATCCCATGTGTAGTAAATTAGAAGGAATTATCAAATATATTGGTCTCACGGCATGGACACATGCATGGAGTGCCATGGCATTTAAATTCCAAAAAATAAAAAAATGATTAGAAAAACATGAAACCTTGCTTGATGTAATGTCGTGCCACCAAGATGATGTGGTAAAAATATTGGCCTGTTTGATGAAAGTTTGGACACACCCGCTCACAAACCAGAGCAACTCACTAGAATGCTCGTGGTTCCGAGAGGGAACAATGGATGTTTGATGACGAACGAGAGATTACTTCCTCTTACAGCCTTCAATTGTTTTCTACGTTTAACATGCACTAATACAACTGTCATGTGAAAATTTGGAAAATTTCAGGGGTCATTTAACCTTTTAAAGACATTTAAGTGATTTTCTAGCCATTTAATGATCGTAATTCAAATTTGAACTACATATGTATGCAATGGCTAACCATAACGGTTTGAAAAATCATATTTGTGTACTTGTGTGCGAGTTAATTCCATGTGCAGTAACTTAGAAGGAATTTTCAAACGTATTGGTTTCACGGCATGGACATGTGCATGGAGTGCCATGGCATTTAATTCCAAAAAATTTAAAAATGATCAGAAAAATATGAAACCTTGCTTGATGTAATGTCATGCCACGAAGATGATGTGGTAAAAAAATTGGTCTGTTTGATGAAAGTTTGGACACACACCCCTTACAAAACGGAGCAACTCACTAGAAGGCTCGTCGTTCCGAGAGGGAACAATGCATGTTTGATGATGAACTGGAGATAGCTTCCTCTTACGGCCTTCAATTTTTTTCTACATTTAACATGCACAACTGTTATGTGAAAATTTGGAAAATTCTAGGGGTCATTTGACCTTTTAAAGACATTTAAGTGATTTTCTAGCCATTTAATGACCGTAATTCAAATTTGAACTACCTCTACATGCAACGGCTAACCATAACGGTTTGGAAAATCATATTTTTGTGTACTTGTGTGCGAGTTAAAAACCCATCAGACGATGTAAATATCTTGTGTTCAAAAAAGAAAATGTAAAGATTTGGCAAGACAACCGCCCCCACACGATTGGCACTCTATTTCGCGGCTCGAGGTTTGGTAGGTGAGTGGCGGGGGTCATTAATCAGACATGGTTCTGTATTGGAAATCGTGTGTAATTCAAACTACAATACTCGTAAATTCCGGCGACCGGCGTGTGTACTATTCCCATCGATCTAGATTCCGGCCGCCAATAAATACTACCTTGCTCATGTCGTCCCACCTGCATTCTCATCTACATCCTCCCCTCGCTTGCCCTCTCTCTCTCTCTCTCAAATCTCTGCCATGGCGCTGCCGGTTTGCCCATGCGCCGACGAGGAGTCGCCGCCCCCTGAGACGCTCACTCGAATAGCAGCACAATGACCCCTATGCTCCGCCGGACGAGGTTGCGCCGGACCCCCCAACTTTGGATTGGTTTTGGGGCCAGTCCAATCTTTGTCTGTGGAAGTCGCTGCCGCCGGCTGAGAAAGCCAGGCAAGTGGCGTTAAAGAAGGAGATGGCGGAGGAGGAAGCCAGGTACCAGGCGTCCTATGAAGCCCGTGATGCCTCCTGGAAAAGGAGGCGGTGGAGCTTTGGGGGCGGGCGTGTCGTCATGCGGAGGAGGTGTACAAAGACGGGTACTTCGCAAGGAAGGTCAAAGGCGCTGGGTGCCTCATCGCTGCGTGGAGGTGGGCCGATAAGCTCCAGCATGGCACCGACGAGGAGCTTCGGTTGGCGCCCAATGAAATGGGAAGATCGTTTGGGCTCGTCCACCAGCAAGAGGCAGATCGGTATGTGAAGCGCTACGAGGCGGAGTACTGCCTCTGCACTGGGAATACGCCGCGCACCAGGGAGCTACTGGAGAGGGGCTACCGGAATATTGGCCCCAGGAGGGATTATTCGTTTTAGTATGGTTTGTTTTCAATTTTATGCAATGTACGTAGAAGTTATGTATCATGACGTATATGTGATGATATTATATATATTTTGTGATGATCTAATGAACAATTAATATATATATATATATATATATATTATGAATTCTATTTTCTATTTGTTTTTGTATACTAATTTGAATCTAGCTGTTATCATCCACATATATAGAATGGAAAGCGTATATACACACATTGAAACAGAACATATAAGAATGGAAAACAGAGTACACACATTGAAACAGAGCAATACTATGACTGCTGTGGATACATAGCTATCCATGTCGAAATGACTCAACAAAATAAAATGCGTCCATGAGACCATGACCACCAGCCCTTGCCTATGGTAGCTCTTGGCTCTGCCTGAACTTGTTCAGGCATTTGTCCAAGCGGTCGACACACTCGCGGTACATCTGGAGCGCGATCTCGAGCTTCAAGTTGGCTATTTCATCAGAGATCACCAGCTCGAGGATGCGACGGCCATGTTCCTCTACTGCGCCCAAGTGGACACCTGGGCCAAGGAGGCGGTCGAGCCTACCGATCAGCGCGATGGCATCGAGTAGGCCGCGGACAAGGCTAATGGCGCGACCCATGCGAACGACGTGGCAGGCGTCTGGGGCAAGTACGACGCGGCCGGCCTCCGGTGCAAGTATGGCACAGAGGGACTCTGCCCACTCCTGGTGAGGAATGGGGGTACTGACGAGACGTGTACCAGCAGTGATGCCCTATCAACAGCAGGCAAGCACCGATGGATCCGCTCTTGATGTGTGGCACGCCACGACTCTCGCTCCGCGGCGCTCCAATGGTCTCGCTGTGCGGCGAGCCGCAGCCCATCAGCGCGGACGCGCCTAGCTTGCTCTGTGGCGCGCCATCGATCATGTTGTGCAACGAGCTGCAGCCTCTCGGCGCTGACATGCCTATCATGATCCGCGGCGCTGATGCACTGTGTGCCAAGGGTCTGCTCAACCCTGGAATTAACGCGCGTCATGATGTTGTCCATCGCGTTGCCGGGGAGCGCCTCAGCCTCGACGGGCCTTGGCGCCTGCTAGTTTTCCTTGTCGACAGGTTGATGGCAGTGGCGACGCTTTGGTGGGTTGGCATGCTTTGAAAAGGTGGATGTGCTACAGGATGAACTTGTTGCCTCCATGCGTCGCGCTCCACCTAGGTTTATGCACAATATCATTGGGTGGCGAGAAACCGGCGAGGAAATGGTGGGATACGGTGGCGTGTTCATTAAATGCCATCAACTAATGGACACTTAGAATAGAAGGAACATCGAGCTAGCACAAGAAGTAGATGATGATCAGATGATCGTTTATCCTAGTTAATTACGCATGTAATAGTTTACTTTGGTTTGTGGAAATGTCATGTGTGTACAAGCCACCTATGTAATTGGATGTTTGCCGCGTATTACACACATCTTGTTTATGTGAAATGTTTCTGTTCTCTTGGTTAAACACAAACAGTTTATCGGGATGAACTGTATGCCCCCCATTGCACACACCTTGATCTGGTTGAACCGTTTCTGTTGCGTTGCCTAATAGAAAACAGTTCATCCGAGTGAACCGTATGCCGTATATCGCATACACCTTGATCTGGCTGACCGTTTCTTTTGTGTTTCCTAATCACAAATAGTTTATCCGAGTGAACCGTAAGCTGTATATCGCACATGCCTTCATATGGACGCCCGTTTCTTTTGTTTTGCCACATCCCAAATAGTTAATTGAAGTGAACCATATGCCCTGCATCACACACACAACGAAAATCTGAACCGTGTTTGATGCATCTGTCATCGCAAACGTTTTGCACCTTTTTTGACGGTTTTTTACACTACCGTTTGCGATTAATGCATCACACACAGTTTTGTCAAAGGGTCTCTGATCGTAGTGTCGCGTTAGTAGCATCCTCCAGTAGTGATATGTGATTTTTGGGAAAAATAATTAACGCAAGACGATGCCCGAGGGGCCCACAAGGCAGGGGACGCGCTCTAGGAGGCATGGCACGCCTTGGACCCTTGTGGCCACCCTGTAAGGCGTTATGTACCCTTCTTTAGCCGCAAGAAAGCAAATATCCGGATAAAAATCATGTTAAAATTTCAGCCCAATCAGAGTTACATATCTCAGGGAATTTAAGAAACAGCGAAAGGCCAGAATCTGGAGCGCAAAAACAGACGGAAATTGAGAGAGATATCCAATCTTAGAGGGGCTCCCGCCCCTCTGCCTCCATTGAGGCCAAGGACCAGAGGGGAAACCATACTCCCATCTAGGGGTAGGCCAAGGAAGAAGAAGAAGGAGGGGGGCTCTCTCTCGGTGGTGCCGGAACGCCGCCGGGGCAATCATCGTGTGACATCGATCTACTCCAACAACTCCGTCATATTCACCAACACCTTGCTACCTCTTGAGCATGTGTTGGTTTTCCCTTGAAGAGGAAAGGGTGATGCAGCAAAGTAGCATAAGTATTTCCCTCAGTTTTTGAGAAACAAAGGATCAATCCAGTAGGAGACTACATGCAAGTCACCTAGTACCTGCACAAACAATAAAGAACCTTGCAATCAACGCGATGAAGGGGTTGTCAATCCCTTCACGGACACTAGCAAAAGTGAGATCTGATAAAGATAATAAGATAAATATTTTTGGTATTTTTGTTGTATAGATTGAAAAGTAAATATTGCAAAATAAAATAAATAGTAAACTAGAATTGTAGATCGGAAACTTATATGATATAGGATAGACCCGGGGGCCATAGGTTTCACTAGTGGCTTCTCTCATAATAGCATGTATTGCGGTGGGTGAACAAGTTACTGCTGAGCAATTGATAGAAGAGCGCATAGTTATGAGAATCTCTAGGCATGATTATGAAATATAGGCATCATGTCCGTGTTAAGTAGACCGAAACGATTCTGTATCTACTACTATTACTCCACACATCGACTGCTATCCAGCATGCATCTAGAGTATTAAGTTCATAAGAACAGAGTAATGCTTTAGGCAAGATGACATGATGTAGAGGGAAACCTCAAGCAATATGATATAAACCCCATCTTTTTATCCTCAATGGCAACAATACAATACGTGCCTTGCTGCCCTTACTGTTACTAGGAAAGGACACCACAAGATTGAACCCAAAGCTAAGCACTTCTCCCATTGCAAGAAAGATCAATCTAGTAGGCCAAACTAAACCGATAATTAAAAGAGACTTGCAAATATATCAAACCATGCATAAAAGAATTCACAGAAGAACCAAATATTTTTCATAGATAAACTTGATCATAAATCCACAATTCATCAGATCTCGGCAAACACACCGCAAAAGAATATTACATCGAATAGATCTCCAAGAACATCGAGGAGAACTTTGTATTGAGAACCAAAGAGAGATACGAATCCATCTAGCTAATAACTATGGACCCGAAGGTCTATGGTAAACTACTCACACATCATCGGAGAGGCTATGGTGTTGATGTAGAAGCCCTCCATGATCGAATCCCCCTCCGGTAGATCGCGGAAAAAGGCCCCAGATGGGATCTCATGGGCACAGAAGGTTGCGGCGGTGGAAAAGTGGTTTCGTGGCTCTCGTGGATGTTTTTAGGGTATAAGAGTATATATAGGCGAAAGAAGTACGTCGGTGGAGCTCCGTGGGACCCACAAGGGTGGGGGGCGCGCCCTCCTACCTCGTGGAAGCTTCGCGGAGTTCCATACTTCAACTCCAAGTTTCTTGGTTAGCGTTTGTTCCAAGAAAGATCCCCGCAAAGGTTTCGTTCCGCTTGGATTCCGTTTGATATTCCTTTTCTGCGAAACACTGAAATAGGCAAAAAACAGAAACTGGCACTAGGCCTCCGGTTAATAGGTTAGTCCCAAAAATAATATAAAAGTGCATATTAAAGCCCATTAAACATTCAAAACATATAATATAATAGCATGGAACAATCAAAAATTATAGATACGTTGGAGACGTATCAACATCCCCAAGCTTAATTCCTGCTCGTCCTCGAGTAGGTAAATGATAAAAACAGATTTTTTGATGTGGAATGCTTCCTAACATAATTTTCAATGTAATTTTCTTTACTGTGGCATGAATATTCAGATCCGAAAGATTCAACACAAAAGTTTAATATTGACATAAAAATAATAATACTTCAAGCATACTAACCAAGCGATTATGTCTTCTCAAAATAACATAGCCAAAGAAAGCTCATCCCTACAAAATCATATAGTTTGGCCATGCTTCATTTTCATAACACAAAATGCTCCCATCATGCACAACCCCGATGACAAGCCAAGCAATTGTTTCATACTTTAGTATTTTCAAAATTTTTCAACTTTCACGCAATACATGAGCACGAGCCATGGACATAGCACTATAGGCGGAACCGAATATGATGATGGATGTTGTGTGGAGAAGACAAAAAAGGGAGAAAGTCTCACATCGACGCAGCTAATCAACGGGCTATGGAGATGCCCATCAATTGATGTCAATGCGAGGAGTAGGGATTGCCATGAAACAGATGCACTATAGCTATAAATGTATGAAAGCTCAACAAAAGAAACTAAGTGGGTGTGCATCCAACTTGCTTGCTCACGAAGACCTAGGGCATTTTGAGGAAGCCCATTGTTGGAATATACAAGCCAAGTTCCATAATGAAAATTCCCACTAGTATATGAAAGTAAAAAAATAAGAGACTCTCTATCATGAAGATCAGGGTGCTACTTTGAAGCACAAGTGTGGAAAAAGGATAGTAACATTGTCCCTTCTCTCTTTTTCTCTCATTTTCCCTCGTTTTTGGGCCTTCTCTTTTTTTATTTGGCCTTTCTCTCTCTTTTTTATTTTATTTCCTCACACATGACAATGCTCTAATAATGATGATCATCACACTTCTGTTTATTTACAACTCAAAAATTACAACTCGATACTAGAACAAAATATGACTCTATATGAATGCCTCCGACGGTGTACCGGGATGTGCAATGATTCAAGAGTGACATGTATAAAAAATTATGAGCGGTGGCTTTGCCACAAATACGATGTCAACTACATGATCATGCAAGGCAATATGACAATGATGAAGCGTGTCATAATAAATGGAACGGTGGAACGTTGCATGGCAATATATCTCAGAATGGCTATGGAAATGCCATAATAGGTAGGTATGGTGGTTGTTTTGAGGAAGATATAAGGAGGTTTATGTGTGACAGAGTGTATCATATCACGGGGTTTGGATGCACCGGCGAAGTTTGCACCAACTCTCGAGGTGAGAAAGGGCAATGCACGGTACCGAAGTGGCTAGCAATGATGGAAGGATGAGAGTGCGTATAATCCATGGACTCAACAGTAGTCATAAAGAACTCACATACTTATTGCAAAAATCTACAATTCATCAAAACCAAGCACTACACGCATGCTCCTAGGGGGATAGATTGGTAGGAAAAGACCATCGCTCATCCCCGACCGCCACTCATAAGGAGGACAATCAAAGAAACACCTCATGCTTCAAATTTGTTACACAACGGTTGCCATACGTGCATGCTACGAGACTTGCAAACCTCAACACAAGTATTTCTCAAATTCACAATTACTCAACTAGCATGACTCTAATATCACCATCTTCATATATCAAAACAATCATCAAGTATCAAACTTCTCATAGTATTCAATGCAGCCTATATGAAAGTTTTTATTATACCCATCTTGGGTGCCTATCATATTAGGACTAATTTCATAACCAAAGAAAATTACCATGATGTTCTAAAAGACTCTCAAAATAATATACGTTAATCATGAGAGATCAATAATTTCTATAAAATAAAACCACCACCGTGCTCTAAAAAGATATAAGTGAAGCACTAGAGCAAAATTATCTAGCTCAAAAGATATAAGTGAAGCTCATAGAGTATTCTAATAAATTAGAATTCATGTGTGTCTCTCCCAAAAGGTGTGTACAACAAGTATGATTGTGGTAAACTAAAAAGCAAAGACTCAAATCATACAAGACGCTCCAAGCAAAACCCATATCATGTGGTGAATAAAAATATAGCCTCAAGTAAAGTTATCGACAGACGAAGATGAAAGAGGGGATGCCTTCCGGGGCATCCCCAAGCTTAGGCTTTTGGTTGTGGGTTATCATTCATCTATAATGAGGTACCTATTCCCCCGACAAGCCCTGGCCATCGGGGCGGAGGCTTTTTCTCCGTGCACAAATCAGGGGAAATAAACACCCCTGTTTGTGTACCCCGACAGAAGCCCCGGGCCTGAGCCAAATGTGTCGCTGACCATCGTTGGGTCATGCCCAAAACAATGCACGAACATGTGTCGAAGAAGTGTTGTCCATGAAGTTTAAGTCATGATGACTCATCAATCCCATGTCCACTCCGCGTAATTACCGCAGGTCATGGGGTCGTGGAACAGTAGCTGTTTAGTGAGTAATGCGCTTGCAGAAACAATATTTTTTCCAAGAAAATAGCGAATAGCCAGCCCCCACACGGGTTCCCCCATAAAAAGGCAACGCGAAAGGGCGCTGCTCATTTGTGTTTGTTTCTCCTTCCTTAGTCTTCCTCATCAATCCAAAAACCTCCTTTGTAGCCATTACCCTCCCCAAAAGCTCTTCTAGATCTTTTGCTTTTTCTACGAGTCCAAGAGATGGGGCAAAAGACGGGCGTCGTGAAAGGAAAGCACGCGGCCGCTCTTGCGGATCTCGCGGCAGAGGAGAGGAGGAGGAAAGCAGAAGAACTGGAGAGGCGGCGACAAGAGGATGTCGTGTTCTCTCCGTCAAATTTGGATAGAAATACCTTAATTGCAATGTATGGAGACATGTGGGGGAGGTAAACTAGGAATTGGCATGGAGCGCCCGAAGTGCTGCCAGAGGGGACCAAGATTCCATCAGATATGTACCGCTTCTTCTGCGCGTACTTTCTCCGTGGCCTCTCCTCCCCCTTTTCCGACTTATTTTGTGCCATGATGATGGTGTATGGATTTCATCTCCTGGACTTCACGCCCAAGCGATGGCGTGTATGGCAATTTTTGCGCACCTGTGCGAGAATTTTGTTGAAGTTGCCCCCAATGTGGATTTATTCAGGCACTTCTGCATTCCCCAAATAAAAGATAAATCCCACCGCTTGTGGAACATAAGCTGGATCCCCCGGGGCAAGAAGGAAGATTGGGATTATCTTCCCGGCCAGCAGCATGGTAAGTGGGAGGAATGAAGGGCTAACTGGTGCAGGATCAAGGGCGAAGAGTCCCCTGAGTTCCGGTCGACGCGGACTAGATGCATCACACGCGGAAGTGACTGTAGCAAGTTGGGCCTCACTAACGATAGGCTCCGCCCAGCGCTGAACATGATTTCCTGTCTCAAAGCTGTCGGACTGACCATCGAACGTGTGGGGGACGACTTCCTCCGGTGTCGCATTACGCCATTGCAGAAGAGGGACATGTTTGCTTGGGAATATTAGAACTCTGCTGACAGGATGCAACTGTACCCAGGCCCCACCAACAACCTAACAGTGCATGGCCATGACTAGTTGTGCGAACAACTATTTGGCAAGCTTGGCCATTTCATCTGACCGCAAAGGTTTCCCCCTACACCTTAACTCAACCTTGAGTCAGATCCTGCAATGGATGCACGATTGCAATGCCTCGGGGTTAAAGCCGATTGGGAACTGCCCACCCTGGATGACGAGATGGACTGGGTCTCTCGTTTGGAAGAAAGAGCCTCCAGGGTAGAGGACGACCTTATCAAGCTCACCACCAAGGCAGAGGTGGCGTTCATTGCAACCAGGATCGCAGAGGATAGGGAGCTCAGGGCCGCCAAGGTTACGTGGCCCGGTGAGGAGGAGGAGGATCATGAGGGTGAGGACTTTTCTGACGAGGGGAGTGAAGAGCATGCCATGGAGGAGGCTGCCGGACTTGAACCTGTCGGGGCTGGGACTCCCCAAGTCACAATAACAGGACCCCAAGAAGGGGTTGAGGCTGAGGAGGCAAGGAAACTCGAGGTGGAGGAAGAAGGGCTCGAACTGGGTCCTTAAGCTCCGGAGCCAGGCCGATGCCTTCGCAAGCGGACAGCTGAGAGCCAGTGGTTCCTGCTTCCTCGCAGGGCGCCCAAAGGGTGAAGAAGACAACCGCCAAGGGCGACAAGCAAGATGTGGCACGCCGGCGCTCCACTCGCCTTTCTCAGGCCAAAACCCCACCGCCAAGCGACGGGCAGTCGTGGGAGTAGATCCCAGCCCACTGTTAAGCCCAATTTCTCCATCAAGCCCGATCCCGCCAGAGGTCTCGGTCCCACCAACGGGCTCATTGCCGCCGGCAAGTTTTGCTCCTCCGATTCTGGAGAGGGGTAGAGCAACCCCGCCACCTACGATGTACGAGTTGGGCTCCATGATTAGGGACCCGGAGTACGCAGAAGGACCAAGCCTCTTATTGAAGCACTCTGTTGTTGATTGTTAATTTAATCTTGCCTTGTTGACTTGGCAGGGATGAGGAACCCCTTGCTCAGCGGGCCAAACGGGCCAAGCATGCGGTGGTGCCGGGCCATTTGGCAAGCGCAGGTCTAGTGGGGGATATGGCAGGGGATCCCGTGCCTAGCCCCCAGCCCAGCCCCCGGTGCGAACAAACTTCGCCTGCTTGCGAAGATGCGGAGGAGCGTCCCTCAACCCCTAGAAAAGGTTTGGGAGAGAGCTAGCAAGGTAGGGCCCACCAAGAGGGGTCCACCTTCCAAGGGCCCCCATTGCTCAAAGTTCAAGCAGAGGAATCACCGGCAAGGGCCTCCACTGAGGGGTCCGCTCGCGTCGAGGTCACAGCCACCAAAGGGGTGGTCGTGGACCGTGCGCCGGCAACCGTGGTCCTCGCAGTAGCCACCACTGGGTAATCCACTTGCCTTCGCTTCTACTTGCTTGTATCACTTATCCTTTTGGTTTCGATTTAGTAGTGCTTGGATTCTTACCATCCAATGTATTGATTTTGTTTGCAGCCCTACCAACTGATTTACCCGAGCTCTTGAAGGAGGTGGCAAATATTGGAAAAGATGCTGCTGAAGAAGTAGTCAGGATTGCCGCCGTGGAAGGCCATGAATAGACTGCCAGGAATATCTAGGAATTCACAGAAAAAATAGAGAAAATCCCCGGCAGTATATCTGTCCCAGATATAGTCATCGAGGAGATGACTCCTCTCAATCTATGGGGCCTTTTCCCTTGAACTATCCTCTAGCCACGGCTCCGCAATCTTCCCCGAGCGGGTTAGCACCGATCCTTGCTCAATTGGGACCTGCAACTCTTGGCTCATCTATCTCAGCGGGCGCGGACTTTGATGAAGAAATCAGATGCATACTGACACCGCTATCCTAGAGAGTTGAAGAAGCTGGTGATTCCACTAATGGCGCCGAAGATTTAGATTTCCTGGAATCCATGGTGGCAGGGTTCAAGGATGTGCAGAACGAGTGTAGTCTCAAATGGCAGGAAGTCAAGGAGCAACGCGACTTTACTAATCTTATGGACCAGAAGCTCAGGGACAAAGGCAATGAACTGCGCGAGTGGTACAAGAAGTAGACCCATTCTCTCATGCGACAAGAGGAGGTGGTGACCATGGCCAAGGAGGATATTGCTGCCCGGGAGGTCCGGTTGGCGGAGCGGAAGCGCTTCTAAACTCCAAGGAGAAGGAAGTTTCTGCCCAGGAAGGGACTCTCAAAGCTACTCTCCATTGCAAGGACGAGGTGCTAGAGGCCCTTGTTCTGCAACGCACCAAGGATTTGGCGGATGACCCAAAGTCACCCTCAACACGCTCACCCTTGAATCCTCTACCCAACTAAAGAAGGTTGCTGACGAGCTAGCTACTGCATCCGCCGCCAAGACTAATCTTGAAAACCAATTGAGCAAGCTGACAGAGGACCTTGCCGAGATAGCAAGGAGATCGTGTCCCTCAAAGAGGAAGCATGGAAAGAAGAGGCCACCATGAAGTGAGTGCAATCGCAGCTTTCCTCCAAGAGTTAAGACCTTGACACTGCCAACAACACCATCTCTGAGATGAAAGCCAGGCTTGCCTGTCTAGAGAAGGAAATTGAATCTGCCGGTTGCCGCGAGAAGCTGCCAATGTCGGATTTGACCAAGGCACGAACTTTCCAAAAATACGTAGAAGACAAGCTGGAAAACCAAATCCAGCAACACGATCTCTGGATCAAGAGCATGGTTGATATCGCCTAATGCCTCACTGCTCAGATCGCAAACGTGGACATGAAGAGCTGTGCCTTCTCCGTCGGCAAGCATCATGTTCCAAGTGTCAATCTGACGCTCTTCTTTGAAGTCTTGGTCGAAGGGTTGAAGATGTATGAGGATGACGGGGCCGCCTGCTTTGTAGATGAATCCCAGAAGCTCGCTCGCGATGCTCTCTTCCTCATATTGAGCAACCTCGCCTTCTTCCACCCGAACCTCGACCTCTCGGATGGTTTCAAGAAGCTACCGCCAGGTGTCGACATCTCTGCCGCCGCTGAGAAGGCCAACCCCCTTGCTGATAGGTTTCTCTCAGTCCCAAGAGTTTAGGGAGGTCGCCGGACCCAGCCTTAAGCCACCCATGTTGCCGTGCTGCCCTGCACTAAGACTCAACATGTATCCCATATTATATTCCATACTGTTTCCATTTTAATTCTTGTTGAACTGATATTTATATGCGAGTGCATGCCATCCCCTTTTGTTTATCCATCGGTATTCATATGGTTAATTTCCTTGCGTACTTTGGTTGCCCGCCAACAACATGTTGCCGCGATTGCTTTGAGGAATGGGTCCTAGGCATTCTGCTGGTGGGGTTTTCCTTAACAGTCCTTGATGCTGCCACTCGCTTTCTTGAGTGGACTCAAAACAAATCAAGGGCGCAAACAAATACGGTAAGGTCCCATCGCATAGAGGACTCGCCATACGAAACCTTGGTTGTCCGAGGGATGAGAACATGCGAGCTCTAAGGAAAGTTTACAAGCATGCCAACTTAGATTTTGTTCATGTTTTCCTCCCGCCGGGGTTTATATTTGCTTACGCATACCATCCCCTTTTTCATCTGCGGCCCTCCCTCCTCTCCGTGTCTCTTGGCAAAATTACGCACGCATATCCACTTTCGCCCTGAAAAGAGGGCAAAATGGGAAAGGAAAAAATGGAGGAACTTGGTGGTCCATTAGTCGCACGCTCACCCCCGGCGTGGGCTGAGGGGTCAATGTAAACATTCGCAACTAATGAAATATCATGGAAAAAGGAAAAACTGGCCCCTCTCTCCTTTCCGTTACCTCCAATGGTCCCTCAGCAACCGGCGTGATAGACACGTTGGCGCATAGGGCCTTGCCGTGGTTTGCTTGCTGCGGGTGCCGACCGACGGATTCGCCCCATCATTCAGCTCAGTATTTACCCTTGACGGGATAAATGCAGGACCGAGCCTCATGCAGGCTTATCAACGCCGGCGGCATCGCTTTTGCGTAATCCGATCATAAGCAAGGAAGGAAGGAAAAGGAGGCCAAGTCCGCACCATTCTCTTGCCAGTCAAACCGAGCGACACCTCTTGGGATCAGGTGTGCTTGATTGAGGATCGCGACAAGGATGGTGGCGCTGCACGTCTCGTCTCACCTTCTGACCGCGGACGGCACGGCGACCATGATATCTGTGCCAGCCACCCGTAGCAACGACGTCCCTCTCTCTCCCCGACGCCGTTGCTGAGGCGGTGACGTGCGATGGTGTCTCAGAAGGAGGAGGCTAGGGAGCAGCATTGCCCCCTTCTTTGAAGCCCTCGACAAGGAAGGTGATGACGAAGATCGACACATTGTTCTCAACCTCGGGTTCATGCAAGCGAATCCCCCTAACTGGTGCGCCAAAGATGTCGTGGGTGGACATGATCAACTATGGGGCCACGAGCCCCTTGTGGTTCGGCAGTGGGGAGATGACGTTGCATAAAGAGCGGAGTGTTGGGGAACGCAGTAATTTCAAAAAAACCTACGCACACACAAGATCATGGTGATGCATAGCAACGAGAGGGGAGGGTGTTGTCCACATACCCTCGTAGAACGTAAGTGGAAGCGTTATGACAATGCGGTTGATGTAGTCGTACGTCTTCACGATCGACTGATCCTAGTATCGAAAGTACGGCACCTCTGCGATCTGCACACGTTCGGCTCGGTGACGTTCCACGAACTCACGATCCAGCAGAGTGTCGGGGGAGAGCTTCGTCAGCATGACAGCGTGATGATGGTGATGATGATGTTACCGGAGTAGGGCTTCGCCTAAGCACCGCTACGATATGACCGAGGTGGATTATGGTGGAGGGGGGCACTGCACACGGCTAAGGGATCGATTATCAACTTGTGTGTTATTGGGTGCCCCCTGCCCCCGTATATAAAGGAGCAAGGGGGGAGGCCGGCCGGTCTTGGGGCGCGCCAAGGATATGGAGGAGTCCTCCTCCTAGTAGGAGTAGGGCTCCCCCTTTCCTAGTCCAACTAGGAAGAAGGAGGGGAAAGGAAAGAGAGGGAGAGAGGGAGGGAAAGAGGAGGAGCCGCCCCCTCCTTGTCCAATTCGGACTACCAGGGGGGTGGCACGACCAGCCCTATGGCCCCTCCTCTCTCTCTCACAAGGCCCATGTTGGCCCATTGGTTCCCCCGGGGTTTCCGATAACCCCCCGGCACTCCGATAATTATCCGGTGACTCCCGGAACTCATACAATGTCCGAATATAGTTATCCAATATATACATCTTTATCTCACGACCATTTCGAGACTCCTCGTCATGTATGTGATCATATCCAGGACTCCAAACTACCTTCGGTACATGAAAACACATAAATTCATAATACCGATAGTCACCGAACGTTAAGCGTGCGGGCCCTACGGGTTCGAGAACTATGTAGACATGACCGAGACACGTCTCCGGTCAATAACCAATAACGGAACCTGGATGTTAATATTGGCTCCCACATATTCTACGAAGATCTTTATTGGTCAAACCGCATAATGATGTACGTTGTTCCCTTTGTCATATGTATGTTACTTTCCCGAGATTCAATCGTCGGTATCTCAATACCTAGTTCAATCTCGTTACTGGCAAGTCTCTTTACTCGTTCCGTAATGCATCATCCCGTAACTAACTCATTAGTCACATTGCTTGCAAGGCTTATAGTGATGTGCATTACCGAGAGGGCCCAGAGATACCTCTCTGACAATCGGAGTGACAAATCCTAATCTCGATCTATGCCAACTGAACAAACACCATCGGAGACACATGTAGAGCACATTTATAATCACCCAGTTACGCTGTGATGTTTGGTAGCACACAAAGTGTTCCTCCGGCATTCGGGAGCTGCATGATCTCATAGTCATAGGAACATGTATAAGTTATGGAGAAAGCAATAGCAACAAACTAAATGATCATCGTGCTAAGCTAACGGATGGGTCAAGTCAACCACATCATTCTCTAATGATGTGATCCCGTTAATAAAATGACAACTCATGTCCATGGTTAGGAAACATAACCATCATTGATTCAACAAGCTAGTCGAGTAGAGGCTTACTAGTGACATTCTGTTTGTTTATGTATTCACACATGTACTAAGTTTGCGGTGAATACAATTCTAGCATGAACAATAAACATTTACCATGATATAAGGAAATATAAATAACAACTTTATTATTGCTTCTAGGGCATATTTCCTTCAGTCTCCCACTTGCACTAGAGTCAATAATCTAGATTACATTGTAATGATTCTAACACCCATGGAGTCTTGGTGCTGATCATGTTTTGCTCATGAGAGAGGCTTAGTCAACGGGTCTGCAATACTCAGATCCGTATGTATCTTGCAAATCTCTATGTCTCGCTCCTTGACTTGATCATGGATGGAATTGAAGCGTCTCTTGATGTGCTTGGTTCTCTTGTGAAATCTGAATTCCTTTGCCAAGGCAATTGCACCAGTATTGTCACAAAAGATTTTCTTTGGACCCGATGCACTAGGTATTATACCTAGATCGAATATGAACTCCTTCATCCAGACTCCTTCATTTTCTACTTCTGAAGCAGCTATGTATTCCGCTTAACACGTAGATCCCGCCATGACACTCTGCTTGGAACTGCACCAACTAACAACTCCACCATTTAATAAAAACACGTATCTAGTTTGTGACTTAGATTCATCCGGATCAGTGTCAAAGCTTGCATCGACATAACCATTTACGACGAGCTCTTTGTCACCTCCATATACGAGAAACATATCCTTAGTCCTTTTCAGGTATTTCAGGATGTTCTTGACCACTGTCCAGTGATCCACTCCTGGATTACGTTGGTACCTCCCTGCTAGACTGATAGCAAGGCACACATCAGGTCTGGTACATAGCATTGCATACATGATAGATCCTATGGCTGAAGCATAGGGAACACTTTTAATTTTCTCTCTATCTTCTGCAGTGGTCGGGCATTGAGTCTGACTCAACTTCACACCTTGTAACACAGTCAAGAACCCTTTCTTTGCCTGATCCATTTGAACTTCTTTAAAACTTTATCAAGGTATGTGCTTTATGAAATTCCAATTAAGTGTCTTGATCTATCTCTATAGATATTGATGCCCATTATATAAGCAGCTTCACCGAGGTCTTTCATTGAAAAATTCTTATTCAAGTGTCCCTTTATGCTATTCAGAAATTAAGTATCATTTCCGATCAACAATATGTCATCTACATATAATATCAGAAATGCTACAGAGCTCCCACTCACT
Source organism: Triticum dicoccoides (assembly GCF_002162155.2). Lineage (NCBI taxonomy): Eukaryota > Viridiplantae > Streptophyta > Magnoliopsida > Poales > Poaceae > Triticum > Triticum dicoccoides. The sequence goes on along the minus strand of NC_041386.1, from coordinate 299,251,159 downwards.
TTCTTGTGAATACATGCTTCTCCAAAAGTCTGTATAAAACCATATGCTTTGATCACACTATCAAAGTATATATTCCAACTCCGAGAGGCTTGCACCAGTCCATAAATGGATCACTGGAGCTTGCACACTTTGCTAGCACCTTTTGGATCGACAAAACCTTCTGGTTGCATCATATACAACTCTTCTTTAAGATATCCATTAAGGAATGCAGTTTTGACATCCATTTGCCAAATTTCATAATCATAAAATGCAGCAATTGCTAACATGATTCGGACGGACTTAAGCATCGCTACGGGTGAGAAGGTCTCATCGTAGTTAACTCCTTGAACTTGTCGAAAACCTTTCGCAATGAGTAGAGCTTTGTAGACAGCAATATTACCTTCAGCGTCAGTCTTCTTCTTGAAGATCCATTTATTCTCTATGGCTTGCCAATCATCGGGCAAGTCAACCAAAGTCCATACTTTGTTTTCATACATGGATCCCATCTCAGATTTCATGGCCTCAAGCCATTTTGCAGAATCTGGGCTCATCATCGCTTCCTCATAGTTCGTAGGTTCGTTATGGTCAAGTAACATGACTTCCAGAACAGGATTATCATACCACTCTGGTATGGCTCTCACTCTGGTTGACCTACGAAGTTCGGTAGTAACTTGATCAGAAGTTTCATGATCATCATCATTAGCTTCCTCACTTACTGGTGTACGAATCACTGGAACTGATTTTAGTGATGAACTATTTTCCAACAAGGGAGCAGGTACAATTACCTCATCAAGTTCTACTTTCCTACCACTCACTTCTTTCGAGAGAAACTCCTTCTCTAGAAAGGATCCATTCTTAGCAACGAATATCTTGCCTTTGGATCTGTGATAGAAGGTGTACCCAACAGTCTCCTTTGGGTATCCTATGAAGACACATTTCTCCGATTTAGGTTCGAGCTTATCAGGTTGAAGCTTTTTCACATAAGCATCGCAACCCCAAACTTTAAGAAACGACAACTTGGGTTTCTTGCCAAACCGTAGTTCATAAGGTGTTGTCTCAATGGATTTAGATGGTGCCCTATTTAACGTGAATCCAGCCGTCTCTAAAGCATAACCCCAAAACGATAGCGGTAAATCAGTAAGAGACATCATATATCACACCATATCTAGTAAAGTATGATTACGACGTTCAGACACACCACTATGCTATGGTGTTCCGGGTGGCATGAGTTGTGAAACTATTCCGCATTGTTTCAAATGAAGACCAAACTCATAACTCAAATATTCTCCTCCACGATCAAATCGTAGAAACTTTATTTTCTTGTTACGAAGATTTTCCACTTCACTCTGAAATTCTTTGAACTTTTCAAATGATTCAGACTTATGTTTCATTAAGTAGATGTACCCATATATGCTCAAATAATCTATGAAGGTGAGAAAACAACGATATCCACCGCGAGCCTCAATGTTCATTGGACCGCACACATCAGTATGTATGATTTCCAATAACTCTGTTTGCCGGGGTACTAATCCACGAGCACCTATGGGACCGGCGGACCGAGTCCCTTTCGGTTCGGCGGGGGCGAGGGTCGCACGAAGAGCGGATCGAGGTGAAGCACACGAGCAGTTTACCCAGGTTCGGGCCGCACGGAGGCGTAAAACCCTACTCCTGCTTTGTGGTTTGTATTGAGTTCTTGCTCGGGAGCGCGGAGTGCTACAGTACACCCCAGCAGCTACCGAGACCGAGCGTGAGTGTTCTCTCCCTCCTTTCTTATATGTTGCGCATGGGCCTCCTTTTATATGCTCAAGGGGTCACCGACAGGTGGCAACGTAGACAAGGGTAAAAATGGAAAGGTGTTGCGGTTGGTACAACTACCTGCTACAGTGTATCATACCTAACCCTGACGGCAGGGGACAAGGGCATTAAATGCCCGTCTGCGTCGTCTAAATAGTGCAAAAGGGACCGTCAGGGACACCACCGCTCGCCACGATGGCAATCTTGTCAGTGCGGCTTGCCACCGCACACCGCTGGCTGCACAGCCTCCCGCCACGTATGCCTGGAAGGGTCCCAGAGCGACACGTTGGTGGATGTGCTGGAGCGCGGGCGCAGAGTGGTGGCTTGCCGCGGCAAGTGCCTTCCCGCGGTCGTTGTCTTGTCTCGTCCGGGAGCTTGTCGCTCACCGGGCCTTGCCGGGACGCGTGGCGCGTCGCGGCAAGTTCCTTGAGATGCCTTGGTTGGCCTTCCTGGCAAGCTCCTCTTGCCGGGGTCTTGTCTCCTTAAGCACCTTGCCTTGGTTGGCCTTCCCGGCAAGCTCCTCTTGCCGGGGTCTTGTCTCCTTGGCTTGGATACTTTGTTCTTGAATGGCTCCAAAGGAACCACGGAGGACCTTGGCGGTCACCCGGCAAGCCTTGCCGCGGGATGCTGCGACTGCCCGTGCACAAGTTCGGGATACTAAGGTAACCCTACTCTAGTACACCGACAGGAGCCCCCGGGCCTGGGCCATACACGGTGCCGAGCGCTGTTGGGCCAGGCCCAAAACAGGGCACGGGCACGCGTGGCCTAGGTTACGCCGTATCTCTCCCCGTATCCACCGCGCCCTCCCCGAACGGCACGCGGTGAATGCGGCGTCGTGGGAGAGATCGCGAGTGGTTTCTTTATTCGGAAATGCGGAACGTCCGCCCTCTCCCTCTTTATAAGCAGGGGAAACAGGGGTAGTTCGCCCATTCGCCGGTTGCTGCTTCAATCTCGGAAATCTCCGCCGCTGCCTCGTCTTCCCGAATCTGAAAGAGAGCAGCGCCCCGCCCCCCATCGCCACCAGCACCACCGACACCGTCGAGCTCCAGGGCGCCGGTTGAAGGGGAGAGCTTCGACGGTGAGGTGCTCGCCTCCGCTGGGCTGACGCTGGTTGACACGCCGAGCAGCAGCAGCGGCGAGCCTGAGGAGGAGCGGCTGCTGCGGAAGCTGTTGTCGCTCTACCGCGTGCGGCAAGCCAAGCTGGAATCCCGCGAGGCGCTTGTCGCGAAGGCGGGAGTGGACATCGAGAAGCGCACGGAGGAGCTCCGGAGTCTCAACCAGGAAGCTCTCCGGTCCCTGGCAGAGGAGCGGGAGCAACTCGCCGAAGCGTAGAAGGCCTTCTTCCTCGAGAAGGCCGAAGTTGAAGAGCAACAACGGCTTGCCGCTGGAAAGCTGTCTACGCAGGAGGGCGAGCTGGCGCAGCGAAAAGTCAACCTTGACGCCCACGGGGAGGAGCTTGCCGCGCGTGAGCAACAATTCGGCGGAGCCCTTAAGCAAGCAGAGGATGCTGCCGCAGTTGCCGAGGCCGCCAAGAAGGAGCTGGAGACGAAGGTGGCGCAGCTGGGGGCCGATCTCGCCAGGAGGGCAAAGAGCTTAGCGCCGCCAAGGACTCCAACGCGGGTCTTGAGTTGAAGCTGACCACTTTGACCAAGACGCTGGACGGCGCCAAGGAGCAGGAGGTGGCCTTGAAGGAGGAGATCAAGGCCGACAAGGCGCTGCTGGAAAGTGCTGCCGCCGCCCAGAATGCTTTCAGGGAGAATGTGGAGCACTGGACGGAGGGTCTCGTGAATGTTGCCGCAGACATTGACAGGGAGCTGGCGCAGCTGGGGATGGAGGATCTCGGGTATCCCTCCGATGAGAACCTCCAACCCAGCGCCAAGCTCATCTTGTTCTTCAAAGGCGTGGCGACGGCCCTCCAGCGGCTCCGGGAGAAGATCCCAAAGCAGCTGGCCGATGAGTCGCGCAAGATCTGCGCGGGAGCTCTTCAAAAAGTGTTGGTGAAGGTGGCCTTCCGCAACCCGGGCCTCAACCTCGCCAACGTCCTCAGGACCCTGTCGCCGGATGCTGATCTGGAGGCGCTCAAGACCCTTGTCGCACCCATTGTGGACAAGGTGAGCGGGATCAAGAGGATCGAGGGCGATCGCGTAGACTAGGCCGCCCGCTTTCTTCTTTTCTTGTCGCTGTTTGTCATGTTATGAAAACAATCTGTTAGAGCCGCGACAAGCTATCTTGTAATATAACTCTATTCCGGGTAATGATTGCAATGTTATTCCCTTTACTTGATTCCTCCCTTTGTATGTTTTTTTACCCTATGCTTTTAGGGAACTTGCCGGTGCAGGCACCTGAGCCGCGAGTGCTGAGTGCGGGACGTCAGCAGCCTGCTGGCGGTGCTGCTACTGACAAGAAACCTTGTCGCAACTAGTTGCAGCTCACTTAAGTTGTTGAGCGGACTCGAAACAAAGTAAGGGCGCAACTAGCTACGAGTTGGTTCCTCCGCGCACAGGTTTTCCATACAAAGTGCGGTCGTTCAAGGGAGATAACTTAAAATTTTTAAAAATCTGATTGCTCAAACTTTGGCAACTTAGCTTTTCTGTTGTTTGCTTCCCGGTAAGGCGAAACTTTCTTGAACGACGCCTGGTCCATACCATTATCTTCTCCTTTCCCCCCCGGCAAACTTGTGGGCGAGGGAACCTTCCTTTCCTTGAGAAAAAAGAAAGAAGAGAAAATAAAGATATGGAGCCTTACGGCTCGTTATTGCTTACCGGAGAGTAGGTGCTGCACAAAGTGTCAGATCACATATGCAAAAAATAGATAGCATGAAATTGACAAGATGTGCGGAGCATATGAGCTTTACTTATGCACGGGGTCTGCGCCCGGCTTTGTACAAAGGATTACATGCAACAGCGGCAAGACTTGTACAAAAGGTGGTTGCCGGAACAGGTTCCGGCAACCGCACCTTACGGGTAAAACTTACGAAGATGCTCAATGTTCCAGGAATTGCTCACCGGAATGCAATCTTCGGTCTCAAGGCGGACAGCGCCAGGCCTAGTGACTCGTTTCACCCGGTAAGGGCCTTCCCACTTCGGCGTCAACTTGTTGGAATTCTTGGCGGACTGAACGCGCCGAAGAACAAGGTCGCCTTGCTCGAGACTTCTAGCGTTAACTTTGCGGCTATGGTAGCGGCGCAAAGCTTGCTGGTAGCGAGCAGCTCGTACAGCAGCCCGAAGATGGTCTTCCTCAAGGAGCAGCGCGTCATCTTGTCGCAGCTGCTCTTGCTCAAGCTCATCATAAGCGAGCACTCGAGGTGACCCGTATACGAGTTCCATGGGGAGAACTGCCTCTGCTCCATAGACTAGAGCGAAAGGTGTCTGGCCAGTGGCTCGATTTGGCGTCGTCCTGACCAACCAAAGAACCACCGGCAGCTCCTCGATCTAGTTTCTTCCGCACTTGTGCAGCCTGTCGAAAGTTCTGGTCTTGAGCCCACGCAGCACTTCAGCATTTTCTCTCTCCGCTTGACCGTTGCTTCTCGGGTGAGCAACAGAAGCGAAGCAGACCTTGGCGCCAAGATCTTGGACGTACTGCATGAAGGTGCGGCTCGTGAATTGCGTATCGTTGTCGGTGATTATCCTGTTAGGGATCCCGAAGCGGCAAACAATCGACCTGAAGAACTTGACTGCTGACTGTGCTGTCACCTTCCTCACTGCTTCCACTTCCGGCCACTTTGTGAACTTGTTGATTGCAACATACAAGTACTCAAAGCCCCCGACTGCTCGGGGAAAGGGGCCGAGGATGTCGAGCCCCCAGACCGAAAATGGCCAGGATAAAGGGATCGTCTGGAGAGCTTGAGCTGGTTGGTGTATCTGCTTGGAATGGAACTGGCACGCTTCACACTTGGTTACTTGTGCAGTTGCATCCTGGAGGGCTGTCGGCCAAAAGAAACCTTGCCGGAATGCTTTGCCGGCAAGTGCTCTTGCGCCAATGTGGTGTCCACATATGCCTCCATGTATCTCTGCCAACAGCTCTTGTCCGTCTTCCCGGTGAATACACTTCAATTTCACACCGTTGAGTCTTCTTCTGTACAGTGTGTTGTCGACAAACTGGTACATACTTGACTGCCGGGCTACTCTTTCCGCTTCTTCTTGCTCTTCGGGAAGTTCTCCTGACTGAAGGAAGCGGACAATCTGCTGTGCCCATGCTGTAGCTTGTGGCTCGACAACAAGGACTAAAGGCAAATCTGCTGCTGCGGGAACGTCCGCTTCTACGGCGAGAACCTGCGGTTCTGCCGGAGCTTGACGTTCCCCGGCAAGTTTGCCGGAGCAAAACTTGTCGGGAGCTTCTGCTTCAACGGAACAAACCCTGGGGCTTGCCGGAGCAGACTGCTCCTCAACGCTCTTGGCGTTGATCTTGGGGACCTTCTTGGCGGCGGCTTCGGGAAGCTCTGCCGGCAAATAGTCACCAGAAATCAACTTCCTCTTCTTGCTCTGTCCAGTTGATGACGTTACGGACGGTTGAGTCAGCTTGAGCACAAAGATCCCTGGTTCCACAGGTAACTTAAGTGCGGCGCACTTTGATAGGCCATCGGCAATGGCGTTCTGAGCTCTTGGAACATGCTCCATCTATAGGCCGTCAAAGTGCTCTTCTAGCTTTCTCACTTCGTCGACGTAGGCTTCCATCAACAGACTCTAATAGCTCTTGTTCACTTGGCAGACGACAAGCTGCGAGTCACCCCTGACAATGAGCTTCTTGATCCCAAGGTCTGCCGCGATCCTGAGACCGGCAAGCAAGCCTTCATACTCAGCAGTATTGTTTGTTGCTTGCTCCTTGGGAAAGTGCATCTGGACTACGTACTTGAGGTGCTCTCCGGTGGGTGCGACAAGCAGCACGCCAGCGCCGGCGCCTTGCAGCGAAAAGGCACCATCAAAGTACATCAGCCACTCTTTGCTTGCTTCTTCTACGGGGATGCTCGTTTCTGGAATTTCTTCATCTGGTGTTGGCGTCCATTCTGCTATGAATTCTGCCAATGCTCTGCTTTGGATAGTTGAAGTACTCTCAAACTTGAGGCCAAAGCTTGAAAGTTCCAGTGCCCACTCAACAATCCTGCCTGTCGCTTCTGGATTCTGTAGTATCCTCTTCAGCGGAAAACGAGTGACAACTGTGATCTCATGTGCTTGGAAGTAATGGCGCAGCTTTCTCGAGGCCATGAGAAGGCCGAAAATCAATTTCTGCACACCAGAGTACCTTGACCTAGCCCCCTGCAGAAGGGAACTGACAAAGTAAACTGGGCGCTGTACCATTCTCTTCTGTATCTCTTCGCGCGTCTGTGCAGATCCATCCTTGTCGGGACCAGAGCTTGTCGGGGAAGCCCCCTGCTTGTCGCTGGATGCGCCTGCCGTGGTTGCTGGCTCGTCATCTGCCTCCCTCTCTGCTACTAACGCAGAACTAACCACTTGATTGGTTGCCGCTATATACAGCAACAACTTCTCTTGTGGCTTAGGTGCGACAAGTGTTGGAGCGGAGGACAGGTATCTCTTCAAGTCTTGCAGCGCAGCCACCGCTTCCGGAGTCCATTTCATTGGACCTGCCTTTTTCAATATTTTGAAAAATGGCAGGGCACGCTCAGCAGTCCTAGAGATAAACCTGCTGAGAGCAGCCACGCAACCGGCAAGTCTTTGTACATCTTTGACGCGCTTTGGTGCTTCAATGTGCTCAATGGCCTTGATCTTGTCGGGATTGGCTTCGATTCCCCGCTGAGACACGAAGAACCCGAGAAGCTTGCCGGAGGGGACTCTAAACACGCACTTCTCGGGGTTGAGCTTGAGGCTGATCTTGCGCAGATTTGCAAAGGTCTCGTCTAAATCTTGAATCAGAGTTGCCTTGTCCTTTCTCTTGACCACTATGTCATCCATGTAGGCTTCCACATTTCTGTGTATTTGTGGCTGAAGAGCGACATGGACTACTCTTGCAAATGTTGAACCAACATTTTTTAAATCGAAAGGCATCCGTGCGAAACAGTACGTGCCACATGGAGTGATGAATGCGATCTTCTCCTCATCCTCTTCTGCCATGAAGATCTGATGGTATCCTGAGTATGCGTCAAGAAATGAAAGCAAATCACATCCGGCCGTGGAGTCAACAATCTGGTCAATGCGCGGCAAAGGAAATGGGTCTTTGGGACAAGCTTTGTTAACATCGGTAAAGTCGATACAAAGTCTCCATTTCCCGTTCGCCTTGCGCACGACTACAGGATTGGCCAACCACGTAGGATGGAGCACTCCTCTGACAAGGCCTGCTGCTTCCAACTTCTTGATCTCTTCTGCGATGAATTCTTGGCGCTCCACTTCTTGCTTCCTGACCTTCTGCTTGATGGGCCGCGCATGAGGACAAATGGCAAGATGGTGCTCAATTACTTTCCTGGGAACACCGGGGATGTCAGACGGTTGCCACGCAAACATGTCGACGTTCGCCCGCGGGAAAGCAATGAGCGCGCTTTCCTATTTAGGGTCGAAAGTGGCACCGATGGTGAAGGTACCACCAGTGCCGTCCTCCTTGGCGGACACCTTCTTGGTCTTTGGCGAAGCTGCCATTGTCTTCTTACACTTGCCGGTGGAGCTCGATGGTGCGTCCTCGACGGTAGCGCAGCACTCCGAAGAGGTGCGCTTGCCAGAGTGGGCATCAGAACTCTTGCCGGACTTGGTCTTCTTCTTCCCCCCGGGAGCTTCAACGGCAGGTAACTTGCGATCTGTTGCGGCTGCCGCTTCCCGGTAGATCTTGTCGGCGCAGATAAGAGCATCCTTCTTGTCGCCAGGGACAGAGATGACGCTTATCGGGCCTGGCATCTTCAGCATGTTGTATGCGTAGTGAGAGGCTGCCATGAACTTGGCGAGTGCTGGACGGCCGAGTATCCCATTGTAAGGCAATGGAAAATCGGCAACGTCAAAAGTGACCCTCTCAGTCCTGAAGTTCACCTCACTGCCAAATGTTACTGGCAACATGACCTTCCCCTTCGGCTTGCTCCTTCCCGGGTTGATTCCTTGGAATGTGCCGGTCTCTTCAAGCTCGCTGTCAGGGATCTGGAGTTTCTGGAGTACAGCGGAGGAGATCAGGTTCAAGCCGGCCCCGCTGTCAACTAACATATTAGTGACCTTGAGGTTGCGGATAGTTGGTGAAACCAACATCAGCAAGCACCCGACCGCAGTTGTGTGATCAGGGTGGTCCTCAATATCAAAGATGATAGGCGTGCTGGACCATATCAGGGGCTTGCGTGACTCGACAGGTGGTTCCGCCGCATTGACTTCCCGCACCCACTGCTTGAGTTGGCGGTGCGAAGTATGCAGAGAAGCACCGCCGTCAACACACAAGACCTCTGTGGCTTTCTGGAACTCTTGCTCACTGGTCTCGACATCATCCATGTCTTCGTCGTCGTTGTCATCTTCATCCTTGTCGCGGCTGCGGGGAGGTCTGTCTCCTTGCCGCTGCTTGGCCTTGCCACGGCGTCCTCCCCGGCCGGCGCGCTTCTTGCCGGATTCTCCAGCGCCTCCTTGGGCCCTCTCCTTGTCGCGTCGCTCGTATTCAGCCTTTTGCTGCTGGACAAGCTGCTCGACCTTCTTGCAGCTCTGGAGGTCATGGCCCTTGGTGCGGTGGATCTTGCAGTACTGCTTGTCGGTGCCGTCCTGCTTGTCGGCGACCGCCACAGCCTGGCGGTTGGTGCATGCGGCAATCTCCTTGCCGGAGCTACCAGCTTTGGCTTTCTTGGCGCCACCTCGTTGCCGGACTGCTCAATGACTAGCAAATCTTTGCCTTTCTTCTTCCTGTTGTTCCGCCGCCGGTGTTTCTTTGCCGGGGCAGCATCCTCGCTGTCAGATCCTCCTGCTCCTGTATCCTGTCCGGGGAGTTTCCTCCCTTCCTCAGCGCGTGCACACTTGTCAGCCAGGGCATACAGCTCACTGACGTCTCTGATCTTGCACATCGCCATCTCCTCCCGCATCCTGCGGTTACGCACATTCTGATGGAACGCGCTGATGACCGCGGCAGGGTGGACATCTGGGATGTTGTGCTGTACACGGCTGAATCTCTGGATGTACTTGCGCAGGGGCTCTCCTTCCTTCTGGGCGAGCAGATGAAGGTCACTCTCTTGGCCATGAGGTTTGTGGCCGCCTGTAAAGGCGCCGACAAACTGATGGCATAGGTTTGCCCAGGAGGATATGGAGTTGTCCGGCAAGTGCATGAGCCAGGACCTGACGTTGGGCTTGAGCACCAGCGGGAAGTAGTTGGCAAGGATCTTGTCGTCCCGCCCCCTGGCAGCCTGCACCGCGATGGTGTAAATGCTGAGGAACTCCGACGGATGCGACTTGCCGTCGTACTTCTCTGGTATGTCTGGCTTGAAATTCTTCGTGCTGGGCCACTGGACTTGCCGCAACTCACGAGTAAATGCAGGGCAACCTACCGCGTACGGCAAGTCGCTTGGTTCCCCTGGCGCATGCATGTCGACAGAGGGCCCAGCGTGCTGGTCCGATTAACGTCGCGCTTCTCTTCGGCGCTCGATGCGAGTACGAGCGTCTTCTTGCTGTCGTTCGTGAAGAACTTGGCGCTGATCGCGACGAGCTCGTGGATCTGATGACGCGGTGGAGTCGCTGTCGAGGTGGATCCGGCGAGTCGGCGATCTTGGCCTTCGGGGCGGAGAGTGCATAGTGGTTGCATCCCCACCGGTTTTGTCGCCACCGGCTCGTGCCTGGCTGACTTGCCGCGGCTGCGACGTGCTCGGCTGCCGTTGAGTGTCGCCGTTGGTGAAGCCGATGAGACTCTGAATGGTGGCCCTCCAGTCGTCGATCTTGTCTGCCGTTGGAGGGTAGTCCAGGAGCAGTTGAGCTCGCGCCAAAGCTTCTGCTGGAGTGGCGGGTGGCGGTGGCGAACGGTGCGAGGAGCGGGATATGCTCGGACTTCTAACTATGTTGGAAGGAGCAGTATCCCGTCCAGGCGACCGTGCCTCGCTCGTGCCAGCATGTTGGCGTGCATGCTGGTCTTGAGCACTCCGAGATCCACCAGCTCGATCTTGGTCCAGCAAACGCATGGTACTGTGAGCACCATTACGCTGCCGGTCCCGCGCCTCCTGAGATGGGCGCGGTGCATGTACGGATGCCGAGGTCTTTGAGTGCACCCGGTCATTGTGGGAGCCGACTACGCCGCCGATGGGCAGCGCAGCCTTGTCCTTGGACCTGGCAGCACCGTGAGCTCCCTCGTCGACGCCCGTTCTTCTACCGGCGTCTGCCCCATCAGCCGTTTGCTCCGGCGGTGGTGGGTTCAGCGCGGACGGAGCAGCCGCCTCCGAAGCCTTCTTCTTCGGCGGCATGTCGATGAAGATGATGAAGATCTAGCTCGTGTGGACGCCGGATCTGGTTCACACAACCTCGACGCCCCCTACTTGGCGCGCCAAAGATGCCGGGGTACTAATCCATGAGCACCTATGGGACCGGCGGACCGAGTCCCTTTCGGTTCGGCGGGGGCGAGGGTCGCACGAAGAGCGGATCGAGGCGAAGCACACGAGCAGTTTACCCAGGTTCGGGCCGCACGGAGGCGTAAAACCCTACTCCTGCTTTGTGGTTTGTATTGAGTTCTTGCTCGGGAGCGCAGAGTGCTACAGTACACCCCAGCAGCTAACGAGACCGAGCGTGAGTGTTCTCTCCCTCCTTTCTTCTATGTTGCACATGGGCCTCCTTTTATATGCTCAAGGGGTCACCGACAGGTGGCAACATAGACATGGGTAAAAATGGAAAGGTGTTGCGGTTGGTACAACTACCTGCTACAATGTATCATACCTAACCCTGACGGCAGGGGACAAGGGCATTAAATGCCCGTCTGCGTCGTCTAAATAGTGCAAAAGGGACCGTCAGGGACGCCACCGCTCGCCACGATGGCAATCTTGTCAGTGCCGCTTGCCACCGCGCACCGCTGGCTGCACAGCCTCCCGCCATGTACGCCTGGAAGGGTCCCAGAGCGACACGTTGGTGGATGTGCTGGAGCGCGGGCGCAGAGTGGTGGCTTGCCGCGGCAAGCGCCTTGCCGCGGTCGTTGTCTTGTCGCGTCCGGGAGCTTGTCGCTCACCGGGCCTTGCCGAGACGCATGGCGCGTCGCGGCAAGTTCCTTGAGATGCCTTGATTGGCCTTCCCGGCAAGCTCCTCTTGCTGGGGTCTTGTCTCCTTAAGTGCCTTGCCTTGGTTGGCCTTCCCGGCAAGCTCCTCTTGCCGGGGTCTTGTCTCCTTGGCTTGGATACTTTGTTCTTGAATGGCTCCAAAGGAACCACGGAGGACCTTGGCGGTCACCCGGCAAGCCTTGCCGCGGGATGCTGCGACTGCCCGTGCACAAGTTCGGGATACTAAGGTACCCCTACTCTAGTACACCGACACTGTTGCTCGCTCCATTGTTTCGGAGAATGGAGTTTTAGTCATCTTGCCCATGAGGCATGGTTCGCAAGTACCAAGTGATTCATAATCAAGTGATTCCAAAAGTCTATCAGAATGGAGTTTCTTCATGTGCTTTACACCAATATGACCCAAACGACAGTGCCACAAATAAGTTGCACTATCATTATCAACTCTGCATCTTTTGGCTTCAATACTATGAACATGTCTATCACTACTATCAAGATTTAGTAAAAATAGACCACTCACCAAGGGTGCATGACCATAAAAGATATTACTCATATAAATAGAACAACCATTATTCTCTGATTTAAATGAATAACCGTCTCGCATCAAAAAAGATCCAGATATAATGTTCATGCTCAACGCTGGCACCAAATAACAAATATTTAGGTCTAAAGCTAATCCTGAAGGTACATGTAGAGGTAGCGTGCCGACGGCAATCACATCGACTTTGGAACCATTCCCCGCGCGCATCGTCACCTCATCCTTAGCCAATCTTCGCTTAATCCATAGCACCTGTTTTGAGTTGCAAATGTTAGCAACTGAACCAGTATCAAATACCCAGGCATTACTGTGAGCATTAGTAAGGTACACATCAATAACATGTATAGCAAATATACCTTTCGTTATGCCATCCTTCTTCTTCACCAAATATGTGGGGCAGTTCCGCTTCCAGTGACCAGTCCCTTTGCAGCAGAAGCACTCAGTCTCAGGCTTAGGTCCAGACTTGGGTTTCTTCACTTGCGCAGCAACTAGTTTTCCGTTCTTCTTGAAGTTTCCCTTCTCCCCTTTACCCTTTTTCTTGAAACTGGTGGTCTTGTTGACCATCAGCACTTGATGCTCCTTCTTGATTTCTACCTCCGCAGCCTTTAGCGTTGCGAAGAGCTCAGGAATCGTCTTATCCATCCCTTGCATATTATAGTTCATCACGAAGCTCTTGTAGCTTGGTGGCAGTGATTGAAGAACTATTTCAATGACACTATCATCAGGAAGATTAAATCCTAGTTGAGTCAAGTGGTTGTGGTACCCAGACATTCTGAGTATATGTTCACTGACAGAACTATTCTCCTCCATCTTGCAGCTGTAGAACTTATTGGAGACTTCATACCTCTAAATCCGGGCATTTGCTTGAAATATTAACTTCAACTCCTGAAACATCTCATATGCTCCATGACGTTCAAAATGTCGTTGAAGTCCCGGTTCTAAGCCGTAAAGCATGGCACACTGAACTATCAAGTAGTCCTCAGCTTTGCTCTTCCAGGTGTTCATAACATGTGGCGTTGCTCCTGCAACGGGTTTATCACCTAGCGGTGCTTGCAGGACGTAATTCTTCTATGCAGCAATGAGGATAATTCTCAAGTTATGGACCCAGTCCTTGTAGTTGCTACCATCATCTTTCAACTTAGCTTTCTCTAGGAACGCATTAAAATTCAATGGAACAACAACACGGACCATCTATCTACAACAACATAGACATGCAAAATACTATCAGGTACTGAGTTTATGATAAATTAAAGTTCAATTAATCAAATTACTTAAGAACTCCCACTTAGATAGACATCTATCAAATCATCTAAGTGATCACGTGATCCATATCAACTAAACCATGTCCGATCATCACGTGAGATGGAGTAGTTTTCAATGGTGAACATCACTATGTTGATCATATCTACTATATGATTCACGCTTGACCTTTCGGTATCAGTGTTCTGAGGCCATATCTGTATATGCTAGGCTCGTCAAGTTTAACCCGAGTATTCTGCGTGTGCAAAGCTGGCTTACACCTGTTGTATGTGAACGTAGAGCTTATCATACCCGATCATCACGTGGTGTCTGGGCACGACGAACTGTAGCAACGGTGCATACTCAGGGAGAACACTATACCTTGAAATTTAGTGAGAGATCATCTTGTATTGCTACCACCGAACTAAGCAAAATAAGATGCATAAAGGATAAACATCACATGCAATCAATATAAGTGATATGATATGGCCATCATCATCTTGTTCCTTTGATCTCCATCTCCAAAGCACCGTCATGATCACCATCGTCACTGGCTTGACACCTTGATCTCCATCAAAGCATCATTTTCGTCTCGCCCACTATTGCTTCTATGACTACCGCTACCGCTTAGTGATAAAGTAAAGCGATTACATGGCGACTGCATTTCATACAATAAAGCGACAACCATATGGCTCCTGCCAGTTGCCGATAACTGTGTCACAAAACATGATCATCTCATACAATAAAATTTAGCATCATGTCTTGACCATATCACATCACAACATGCCCTGTAGAAACAAGTTAGATGCCCTCTACTTTGTTGTTGCAAGTTTTACGTTGCTGCTACGGGCTGAGCAAGAACTGTTCTTACCTACACAACAAAAACCACAACTCGATATAGTGATTGCTTTTTGATATTCAGAAAAAACCCTATTCATTGAATCCGATTCAACTAAAGTTGGAGAAACTGACACCCACCAGCCACCTGTGTGCAAAGCTCGTCGGTAGAACCAGTCTCGCGTAAGTGTACGCGTAATGTCGGTCTGGGCCGCTTCATCCAACAACACCGCCGAATCAAGAATCAACTAGTGACAGCAAGCAATATGTATATACCCACGCCCACAATTCCTTTGTGTTCTACTCGTGCATATAACATCTACGCATAAACCTGGCTCTGATACCACTGTTGGGGAATGCAGTAATTTCAAAAAAATTCCTACGCACACGCAAGATTATGGTGATGCATAGCAAGGAGAGGGGAGAGTGTTGTCCACGTACCCTCATAGACCGTAAGCGGAAGCGTTATGACAACACGGTTGATGTAGTCGTACGTCTTCACGATCGACCGATCCTGGTACTGAAAGTACGACACCTCCGCGATCTGCACACGTTCGGCTCGGTGACGTCCCACGAACTCATGATCCAGCAGAGTGTCGAGGGAGAGATTCATCAGCACGACAGCGTGATGACGGTGATGATGATGCTACCGGAACAGGGCTTCACCTAAGCACCGCTACGATATGATCGAGGTGGACTATGGTGGAGGGGGCCACCGCACATGGCTAAGGGACCAATTATCAACTTGTGTGTTCTAGGGTGCCCCCTGCCCCCGTATATAAAGGAGCAAGGGGGAGGTTGGCCGGCCTTGGGGCCTGCCAAGGAGAGGGAGGAGTCCTCCTAGTAGGAGTAGTACTCCCCCTTTCCTAGTCCAACTAGGAAGAAGGAGGGGAAAGGAAAGAGAGGGAGAGAGGGAGGGAAAGAGGGGGAGCCACCCCCTCTTTGTCCAATTTAGACTACCAAGGGGGGGGGGCAGCCCTATGGCCCCTCCTCTCTCTCACACAAGGCCCATGTTGGCCCATTAGTTCCCCCGAGGGTTTCGATAACCCCCCGGCACTCCGATAATTATCCGGTGACCCCGGGAACTCATCCGATGTCCGAATATAGTCATCCAATAAGGATATCTTTATGTCTTGACCATTTCGAGACTCCTCGTCATGTCCGTGATCATATCCGGGACTCCGAACTACCTTCGGTACATCAAAACACATAAACTCATAATGCCGATCGTCACCGAATGTTTAGCGTGCGGACCCTACGAGTTCGAGAACTATGTAGAGATGACCGAGACACGTCTCCGGTCAATAACCAATAGCGGAACCTGGATGTTCATATTGGCTCCCACATATTCTACGAAGATCTTTATCGATCAAACCGCATAACGATATACGTTGTTCCCTTTGTCATCGGTATGTTACTTGCGAGAGATTCAATCATCGATATCTCAATACCTAGTTCAATCTCATTACCGGCAAGTCTCTTTACTCGTTCCATAATTCATCATCTCGTAACTAACTCATTAGTCACATTGCTTGCAAGGCTTATAGTGATGTGCATTACCGAGAGTGCCTGGAGATACCTCTCCGACAATCAGAGTGACAAATCCTAATCTCGACCTATGCCAACTCAACAAACACCATCGGAGACACCTGTAGATCACCTTTATAATCATCCAGTTATGTTGTGACGTTTGGTAGCACACAAAGTGTTCCTCCGGCATTCGGGAGTTGCATGATCTCATAGTCATAGGAACATGTATAAGTTATGGAGAAAGCAATAGCAACAAACTAAATGATCATCGTGCTAAGCTAACGGATGGGTCAAGTCAATCACATCATTCTAAAACGATGTGATCCCGTTAATCAAATGACAAGTCATGTCTATGGTTAGGAAACATAACCATCATTGATTCAACGAGCTAGTCAAGTAGATGCATACTAGTGACATTCTGTTTGTCTATGTATTCACACATGTACTAAGTTTCCGGTTAATACAATTCTAGCATGAATAATAAACATTTATCATGATATAAGGAAATATAAATAACAACTTTATTATTGCCTCTAGGGCATATTTCCTTCACGGAGGCCATGAGGCAGCACAACGACGACACTCTGGTGGTTTTACCCAGGTTTGGACCGCTGAGAAGCGTAAACCCTACTCCTACTTTGGTGGATTGGATGGAGGAACACGACGACATGCAACACCCAAACCTGGGAAGATGGCCTTCGGGCAGAGCTGCTACGCGAGTACAAGCGTTAGAAGGTCTGAATCCTAGTCTAGGTTGTCATGGACCTCCTTTTATAGCTCAAGGGGGAACCATAGTGGCAAAACGGACTTTATCTTGTGATTAGTTAGCAAATAGTGCTATCATACCTAACTCTGGCACTTAGGACAAAATGCCATAAATGCTACCTTAGGTGGCGTGCGGGGATGCATCCCCGTCAAACTTATATCGCCTCCTAGCCCACTTCTGTTTATCATCTTGACACGCCCATGAGCGGGTGTCAAAATGGTGCGATCTATCTTCTAGCAAACCACCACGTGTTTAGTGAGAGCCACTTAGTCACCTGGGGGCTCGATACCACATCGATAAGTGATTGGTGTCGTGGTAAGGTGGCAACTGGCCTGTGCCTGCCGGGACTTCTTGGAGGGGTGCACGCTCCGGTCTCCAGCCCTCTCGAACACGCGGCTGGTGCGGCTTGATCCTTCTCTTATCTACTGCATCGACCTTGCGGGCCTTGCCTGGCCAGCAAAGGACACTTCTCTTATAATCATTGTCTTGTATGTTGGCTTGGTCTTCTTGATGCGCTCCTTGATCTTAGGAAAGTGGCTTTTCTGGCTCGGTCTTGCGTGAACTTGATTGGGCTTGAACTGACGTGTTCAGCTATAATGAGGTAGCTATTCCCCCGGCAAGCCTTGGCCATCGGGGCGGAGGCTTTTTGTCTATGCGTAAGTCATGGGAAATAAACAGCCCTATTTCCGTACCTCGACATGGGTGGACCGGTGCTTGGGTTTATTCTGACTTGAACAAGCCTCCCACTTATGATTACCCCCTATCGCAAGCATCCGAAACTACGAAAGGAGCATTAAGATAAATCTAACCATAGCATGAAACATATGGATCCAAATCAGCCCCTTACGGAATAGCGCATAAACTAGGGTTTAAGATTCTATCACTATATCAACCCATCATCTAATAACTACTCCATAATGCTTTCCCTTAGGCCCAAAGATGGTTAAGTGTCATGTAGTTGATGTTCACATGACACCACTAAAGGAAGCAACAACATACATATCATCGAAATATCGAACGAATACCAAATTCACATGATTACTTCTGACAAGACTTATCCCTTGTGATCAAAATCAGAGTAACTACTCACAAATCATATTCGTGCTCAAGATCAGAGGGGTATTGAATAGCATCAAGGATATGAAAGTATAGTATTCCACCAAATAAACTAACTAGCACCAACTACAAGATGTAATCAACACTACTAGCAACCCACAGGTACCAATCTAAGGTTTTGAGACAAAGAATGAATACAAGAGATGAACTAGCACTACTAGGGAAAACCTTATACACAAAAAATTAGCAGTAGCGCTTGTTAAAAAAGGGCACTAGTGCTATATAGCAGCAGCGTGTGCAGGTTAACCGCACTACAAATATGAATGTAGCAGTAGTGTGTCTCCATGGAAAAGTGCTAGTACTAAAATTCCCAGTACTAAGCCGATAGGCTACTGTCAGTGTCAAAACCGACCGATCTCGGGTAGGGGGTCCCAAGCTGTGCGTCTGTGGATTGAAGGTAACAAGGCACAAAGGTGACACAATGTTTACCCAGGTTTGGGCCCTCTTAATGGAGGTAAAACCCTACGTCCTGATTGATTGTATTTGATGAGTATAGGGGTTACAAGAGCTGATCTACCTCGAGATTGAAGTGGCTAAACCCTAGATGTCTAGCCTGTATGAATTTTGATAGCCTCTATGGACTAAACCCCCAGTTTATATACACAGTAGAGGGGCCTAGGGTCGTACAGAGTTGGTTCATGGAAGAAGGAAATTACATATCTGGACACCAATCTTGCTATCCACGCATAGGAGAGTCCTACCCGGACACTGGGGAAAGCCTTCTGCTTTGTATCTTCACGGCCCATCAGTCCGGCCCACATCCAGTAGTCCGGACACCCGAGGACCCCCTAATCTAGGACTCCCTCAGTAGCCCCCGAACTGGTCTTGAAATGACTATGCAGTATCCGGCTTACGTCTTTGGCTTTTGCAAGGTTGGTTCTTCACCATATACTAGGCGGACAATAGTTTGGCTCTGGCTTCCTTATTCCGTCTTTATGACTCCTTCCATGTCGCCTTGATTTCCATGTGCTGGGCGAATGCGAATGGTCCACCATTTTTTTGTTAAAATGAAAACACCCAGCCACACAGGGATGGCGCCTATATAAAGAGATCAAATCCTCAAATTGCCATCCACATCATGCACAAGAAACACACAAATCAGCCACAAAAGGCCTCCAAACATGCCCAGCACCCCAGGCTCTTCTTCACGCCCCCATGGCCCTCAAGAGGGCGATTGGCCGAGCTGCTCAGTGCCTCATCTTCATCCGAGTCGGCTCCAGACACAGGGATATCTTCCCCTCGCAGATCTAGTCTCCGTTCGAGCGGGATTGGCCTCAATAGGCAACGACGTGCTGGCTGAAAATTTCCCCAACCCCAATAGGGAGGGGAGAGTGTGCTTCATCCCATTCCTTTTGTGGGCCTTTGGTTTTCCAATCCAACCGTTTCTCAGGGGTCTATTGGAATTTTATGGCATCCAACTGCACAACCTCACCCCAGGTTCGATTCTGCAGATCTCAGGTTTTGTTGCCCTTTTTCAGCCATTTTTGGGCTTTGAGGCCCATTTCGAACTATGGAAAAGGTTCTTTTGTCTCATCCACCGCCATCGAGGAGGTTCCATATTTGAAGTGGGCGGCCGAAGTATGGCGTATAGCTGGATCCAGATACCCCGTTGGAACTCCCAAAGAGACATATCCACAATGGTCTTGAGAGTGGTTTTACATGGATGATGTCCCACTGCCGGACCCAGTTCGGCACGGCCCTCCCGAATTTGCCAGTGCTCCTTTAAAGAAGCGCCTCAACTGGCATCCTCGAAGTCCCAAGGAGGAGGATAGTGCGGAAATAAAAAGGCTGGTAAGCAAGGTCAGATTATTAGCCCATACCGGGCTCTCGATAATCGAGGTTATGGCCATTGCAATAAAAAGATGTGTCCAGCCCCTCCAGTCCAGAGTAACTCCCTTATGGTGCTACAACGGAGAAGACGATGTGTCTCGTTACAGATGCAAGGGCCTGGATACCCTAACTGAACTGGCCATGATCCTGATCGATCTATACAAGGGAGAAAAGGAAGATTTCCTCCGCTTAAACTACCGGGAAGGTTACTCCATGTACAACCCCATTGAATGGGTAAGATTTCGATTATCTGTGTCACTTTATTGCTATCACAGCATGCTAATCCAGTTGTTTTTTGTTGTTACAAAACAGTCATGGAGGAAGATGATCGAGGATGTTCACTGTCCTGCCCCACAGCCAGAGGATCACAATCGCGATGAAGACTCTGGTTTCTGCGAGGATCCGGATATATACATAGAGTTCGATGATGAGGTATTTTATCAAGCGAGTCTTGATGGCTCGGAAGTGGCTATTACAGCAGACTACCCCCCGCCCCTATCCTTTCCACATCGTAATTATTTAAGGAGCCTTCAAAAATAAATCCCCACTTGCGCCTTTAACCTTTATACCAAACCATACTTTATAAGATCGACGCGTGGCAGGCCGCACCCCTTCGAGAGCGGCCCCTGCGCAGGGTAATCATTCAAAACGAAAGCAGACCAGGAGCACCGTAGAGTCTCATATTCTTCCAAGAGGTATGTTCGCTTGATACATGTCTGGGCACGAGTTTGGATTGCTAAAGTCCCTTTTTATTCTTAATTCAGGAGAAGCATGTGGTATACTCGTCAACTAGGACGAGGGACGATGCAATGGCGGTTCCACCGCCTCATGAGGATTCGGATGACGTATCTGTCATGAATTCTGAGGTGGAGAGCGTAATGAATCACAGTTGACTAAAAGAGGCCATGCGTGCTCCAGCTTTTTCTGAGCAGGAATTTATCGCACTCAGTTCGGTGAACGCATATATCCGGGCCACTCGAGACGGACTTGCTGGAGTCACCCAACTGTTCTCAAAGGATATACAGGTAAAAGTTTGTGCAATTTTGATAGTCATATGCCAGTAGCCCCCGAGACTTGAAGCGGTGAGAATAACCGATTTAAGGATCGATTTATGTGTTATCCCAGGAGCTGAAAACAAACCAGACGCAGTTGAATGCTGTCACCGCCGAACTGGCGGAAATGAAAAATGTCAGGACCCCGACTCAATGCCACATCGATCTAGCATGTAACACCTCATATCACTTTGCGGCCTCACGCACGGTATTCCCACGGGTGTCGCCTTACCTTAGCCCGGGACCGTTTGCGCCTTTTGGCACACGTATATGACAGTGTCGCTAGCATCCATATGATAAGGAGCCCGGGCTGACATGGCTAGTCGTAAACCCAAAGTGGCACAGACTTACAGGGACAGGCATCCATGACCCAGCATCGAACGTGTCGGTCATCAGCGAGTGAATCCAGGCTGTAGCACTGGGCTAGCAGGACTCCGGTGAACCGGGCTGTAGCAGGCTAACAGGACTCCGGTATTCATCGCGTGACATTTCCCCGAAGGGATAGACACAGGAACGAAGAAGGACACATGCCGGCCAGCCTAAGTGTTCCAGAGCGGTAGCGAGCTACCATGGCTCGGTGGAAACACTAGGAGACATTTCCCGGTAAGAGAGGCTACTAAAGATAAACAACTAGATGGTCAGATCCCACACATACCAAGCATTTCAATAACATACACACAATATGCTCGATATGTGCAAATACAACATGGCATCACAACATGACTCTACGACACAAGTAACTATTCAATAGGCTCCGAGGAGCGAGATATTACAAACATGGGTCTTATGACCCAACAATCAGAGCATACAAGTCAAAGCACATGCGGAAGCTTAACATGTCTGAGTACAGACATCTATAAATGAAAAAGGCTGAGAAGCCTGACTATCTACCAATCCTGCCGAGGCACAAGATCGTAGCTGAGGTAACAAGCTAAACGTCGAAGACCACGCGGAATTACTAGTGAGACTGAAGTCTCTCTGCAAAACATAAAATAGGCAAACATGAGTACAAATGTACCCAGCAAGACTTACATCAGAACTATCTACATATGCATCATTATCAACAAAGGGATGGTGGGGTTTAACTGCAGCAAGCCAGCTTTGACTCGGTGGCTATCCTGAACTACGACTGCAAGTAACTCTTTTGAGGTGGCGCACACGAGTCCACATATTCACCATATCAATACACCACTATGGATCCGCTCCCGTCTCCCTACGAGAACGCCATCCATAGCACTCACGCTTATCTTGCGTATTTTAGAGTATCCACTTTCACTTGTCTATGAACTGATATAAGCAACCCAGAAGTCCTTTTCCGCGGACACGGCTATTCGAATAGATGATGTTAACCCTGCAGGGGTGTACTTCTTCACACATGCTCTCACCACTTACCGCCGTTTACACGACATGTACTCGGCAACCTTCAAGCGGAAGCCCAACGTGGGTGTCGGCCACGGCCTGCCTAAACACTCAAGTCTCTAGTCCAGGTTTATCGCCTATTCGGGTTCCATCCATGAGGAGATCCGGCCGGAGTTTCGCTCACAGCCCCAAACGATGTGAACAGGGTTCTGTGACACCAAACGGGCGCCCGGTTTACCCGGCCACGTGCCTACCGCATCACAGCCCACCCCTACGGTCAGCGCTGCCCACGGCCTCCAGCATACTACAAACACCAGAAACTACTTGCAACTCCTGGACAGAGGACAAGGGTGATTAAGAAGCCGAGAGGGTCCATTGGTTTCGGGCCCAATGCGTGGTAGTAGCTGAATCATGGATCACAAACAAAGAACTCAGTTCCTGAGGACGGCTGCAATGAGACAACCCACCATGTACTCCTACATGGCCTCTCACCGATACCTTTTAACAAATCGTGTTCTCACACTTAGCTCACACATAGTAGGACATGTTCACACACCTCTGATTCATCCCCGATGAATCAGACCTGACTCAACTCTAAGCAGTAGCAGGCATGATAAACAAACATGAATGAGTAGGCACAACAGGGCTCAAACAACTCCTACTCATGCTAGTGGGTTTCATCTAATTATTGTGGAATGACAGGTCATGCAGAGGATAAAGGGGTTCAGCTACCGCAGCAAGTAACAGATGAATCGATGTTGTCCTAATGCAGTAAAAGAGAGCAGGAGCGAGAGAGTGGGATTTTATCGGAATGAACAAGGGGGTTTTGCTTGCCTGGCACTTCTGAAGATAACATTGAGTCTTCATCAGTGTCAACGATCACATCATCGGTATCACGTCTATCGAGAGGGGACAAATACCGGCAACACAGAAGGGAACACAATCAATGCAATGCACAATATGATGCATGATCATGACATGGCAAAATGAATGTGTTTTGGGCTAATGCAACTAAAACCAGATTAAATGAAGTTGGTTTGAATCCAAGATTCAAATTCAAACTCCATATGTGGTTATTTAAATGTCATTCACTTCATTTGTCCTAAACAGTAGTGATAAGTTGTTCTAACATGCATGAAAATGGTACAGATGGATTCCTTGAATTTTTCTGATAATTTTTCATATATAATTTATTTAATTTGGAGTTACGGTTGAATTTCTATGAATTTTAGAAGTTTATACCATTTTCTGGATTTTCTGATTTATTTTAAATCCAGAAAATCATTTAATGCGTCAGCATGACATCACCTTGACGTCATCAGGTCAACAGGGCAGGTTCAGGTCAAACCTGACCAGTGGGGTCCACTGGTCAGTGACTGGGGCTGATTAGTGTCGCTGACATGTGGGCCCAGTCAACAGCCACGTCAGCTTAGTCAAAGCTGACGCGTGGGCCCACTGATATTAGTTAAAACTAAACAGAAACTAATCTACGATTAATTAGATGGCGGGGCCCAGCTGTCAGTGTCACAGGGGTTAATTAGCAGGGTCATTAGCCCCTAACGACGACGCCACGTCAGCACGTCGGAGACCAGCCGACGGCGACCACAGAACACGGCGGGGGCACGCCGGACTTGCGCTAGAGGCGTCAGTTTGGCGCGCTGAGGGCACCAGGGGATGGCCCTTGCTCTCGCGCATCCAGAGGACCAAGTGGGAGGTCGTGGGGTCGCCGGAACTCATGCCGGCGACGAGCTTTGGCGGCGATGGTGTTCGGTGGTGCTCGGGCGCGTCGCTACGGTGCATCAGTGAGCAAATGGAGAGGCTGGGCAGCACCTGCTAGACATGGGGAGCACTAAGAGCAGCTCAGTGAGGCCAGGGGAGCACGGAGGCTATGCGTGCAGCAGCAATGGCGGACGGTGGCTTCGGAGCTCGTGGGGAACGGCGCTACGGCACGAAGGAGAGCATGCTGAGTTAGGGGAGAAGGTCAGTGGCTCACGGCGATGACGAGGGGACGCTCGGCGAGGTCGGGGGCGGTCCGGAGCCGACGAATTTGACGAAGATGGCCGGCGGTCCCGAGGTTGAAGAAGACATCGAGGGCGGTGTTGCGGCACGTCCGGGGCCTCGTGGCTCGTTGAGGAGGTAGAGGGAGGACCGGCGGAGCTTCCTGGGGCGTCGGTGAGCCGTGGGGTGGCCGGTAGCCACGGTGGCTCTCGTCGGTGGCGGCGGCTCCGTTCGGGTGAGGAGAACAGAGGAGGGGGAGAGTGTTCGGGGAAGAGAGAGGGAGCAGCGAGGGAGGAAGAGGAGCGAGGGGACACGAGGCGTCGTCGTGGCGTCGCTAGGGAGACCGGGGGAAGCAGGAGGTGGCCGAGCAGGGTGGAGGTGGCGCGCGCGGCGGCGTCGCGGTGTCCGTCCTCCTGGCAGGGAGGAAGACGACAGGGGAGGGGGCAGCGGTGGGCTGGGCCAGCGGGAGGAGCTGGGCCGGCTGGGCTGGACAGGTAAGCGCCAGGTAGGCTTCTGCTCTTTCTGCTTTTATTTACTGTTTTCTATTTTTGTTCTGTTTTATTTAATTGGCACTGAATTTTAATTCAAACAGAATTTGAAAACAGTGCCAAAACTCCCCTGGATATTTTTAAGTCACTTAATGGACTTCTCCACACATAACAAAAATATCTCAGGTCATTTGAAAATATATTCATTATATATTATGAATATAACTCCAAATTCAAATAAAATATTGATTTAAAATCAGAGCCCAATAATTCCTTAGAAATGTCCCAAAATTTTGGTTTGATTTATAACTCTTGCCAAAATTGTCAGAGCTATTTCTAGGGCATTTTGGATTTACTGATTGCAATTTTAGGGTTTCTTGCCCCTCTTTATTTAGGGTTTTGAGGCTTCCAATTTCCCTCAGTTCAAATTTCAGAATTTAAACATGATGCACACACCAGGCAGCACCAGAAGCTAGGGATGTGACAACTCACCCCCACTAAACAAGAATCTCGTCTCGAGATTCAAGCGTAGGGTAGGATGAAAGGGAAACGCAAACTAGTACAATCTTCATGATCCAGGTTGCACTTCAAATGAACGTTGATTTGAACACCATCTTTGTCTTGTCGTCTTGCTCTGAGAACTCCAGCTAATCATGACAAGAAGAGGAAAGGAAAACTCTGGAAGGATCGGTCTTCTCGAAGGTCGAACAACTCAGGATTAACTCCCGGAATGTGACATAGCAACATCTCTCGAGCTGAGAGACGAAGCATACCTCTAGAGGGATGGAGTGGAGCAGGTGACGCGGTTCACTAGGTAGACAACAATTCCAGACTTAAGAATGTGGCGATCGGTTGTCAACGTAGCGAGGAGTTGAATTGCCATGATACCACGACGAAACATCCTGGAGAAGGGTGATTCGTAGATTATTATCTTAAGTGGCAAAAAGAATTACCTTTGATATAGAGATCATTGAGACTCTCTATATCAGCCTAAGGCAAATCACAGCAAGCGATTGGCGGGGTCGGTAGAATGGCATACTTGGACTTGGATGATGTGGATTACCTTGTTGAAGACAACGTAATGGATGAATTTGCTTATCACCGGAGATGGAAGAGACCCATGGTAGAATGGCACATTGGCGGTGCAAGCTAGGAACAAAATGCAAATGCTGGGAATGATTCTGGTAACTGGGGAAGAACCCAACAACAGAGAGTGAATTCACTGTTTGAAAAGATCATAGCATTGCCGAGGAAACTGAGAGCAAACCCAGTTAGTGCCGATGATAACACCTAGCGCTTGTGCGTGCTCTCAAGAACTTGAGCATTTCCATATTCATCAAGGTTTTACCAACATCCGTGTCAAGGATCCTGGCAACACAACATACCACCATGATGAACAACGATGGACGATGCAGATGCATAGGAAGATAATACTTTCTCAGATTTCACCTTAGCGAGGCCAAGGGAATGAAATCTGGGTGATCGACCGAGAGACATTTAGCACTCCGCTTCTAATGTTCTCCTTGATGTGCTAGCGTATCCCATTCATAGATATGGTTTGATAACTAGAACATCAAGTAAAAGGTCGGACTTCGGGAGCAATACAATCCATAAGGAACAGTTACGGGGGTAAATCCTACGAAATCCTTATGGGAAGGTGGCCAGCTTCTTCAGTCAAGATACTACAATAATAGATCTTCCGGCTGGGTGTGTTGGCCATGACATCCACTTTACCGGCTATCGAGGGACCAATATTATAGTTCTTGGGAAATGTTCCAACCATCATATCTGCCTGAGACTCAGATCTGGTTGGTGTCAGGATATTCCAGACTTATCGAGTCTAGGAAGAAAAATGAAAGTTTGCAACACAAATCGACGAGATGACGTTGCGAGATTCTCAGGAAATGAACTACGATAGCAAGCTCCAAAACATGAGCTGGTTCTGCTACAAACATGTGAACACGTTGTCCAAGACAAGCATGCCCACATGGTAGTCTTACAATAAAACACTACCGGGTTCTGGTTGGGAGCCATCATCGAGGATATCGAAGTCTTTACGCAAGTCCATGGGCTAGATCCCAAGCATAGACTTCTTTTCCTTGAACGAGTCAATCAGTGGCTTGGTGTGCTAGGATATACATATGGAATGAAGATGATCAGTCTAACAGACCACAGAATTCTTCGCACGTGCATGACCGACTTGGGATGATTCCAAAGGAGCAAAAACAAACTTTCTCGAATTCACGACGGCAACTTACATCAAAATGCACGTGAATCAAAGGAAGTCACTCCTTTCATCAAACAAGTACTTCATGAGCTAGCATGAAGAAAATGCTTCCAAAAGTTTCCAACACTAACTTAATGTTCAACAACACCAATGAGGAGATAAGAATGTTGTCAATGGGCTCAACAACAACTCATCGGAATTTCCATATCACTGGACTTCCACCATCGTGTGAACACGGTGATAGCATTGGTCAGACCCAAAAGATATAATGGTGTATGCTCGAGGGATCAACCACGAGTAAGACAACATTACGAACATCGTTGGTTCTAACTTGATTTGACGATAGCCCACACTCAAATCAAAGGATTGATAAGACAATAGGTCCAGCAACTGATCACAGGGACCAATCGATGAAGATATCATCTTTCTTCAACACACACTACACAAGAATATCCCTTTGGAACGAACTAAGTCAGGCAAGATTTTATCTTCCAACTCTCCAAGTTGTTGTCTAGCTTAACCAACTAGCTCAGGGTATCCAACACGGATTCTTGGAGAAGGAGTGGTTTACAGGAATAAACCAACTTGATCACGAACTCAACATAGCGGTCAGGTGACAACCTAGTAATACTTCTGAGAAGATATTCAGAAAATCACGAACCACCGGTATGTTACTAAGCTCGAGAACAATCTTGCTTTTCAGGGCAAGACGATATGATCAATAGGGCAAGGATTTGAAATAATCCTAACTCATCGATCGAGGAGTGAACCAGGAGAATGGACTAGGTAGCACGATCAATCTTAGAATGATGATTCAATAACCAAGACACTAAGAATGAAATTATTGTCCTTTAACTACCCAGCAACGAGGTTGCTAGGCGTATTGATTTCACACATCACAATTCATTTGTCGGTATTCCGGTTGCATCAACACGAAGACCGAGGAATGACTAATGATGGCAAGAAGTATCACTGTACCAAGAGTTCATAGGATGGTGTGCAATTCCTATAACAATCCCGATACAAAGATGGTAACACTCCAAGGTAGAACAGAACAAAAGCTGGATTAGCAATTTGATCTGCGGAGCACAACTTCTTTGACCCAATCCTGGATATGGAAGAGGTACTGGAGTTTGTTTCTCCTAGTCATTCCGCGATAGAATGGCTTGACGGACCACAAGAGTAATAGGCATCGATAAACGAACGCACGCATACTCTTGACTATCAATTGATAGACGAAGGTCAGTAGACAACTAAAGTGGGACAACTCAAAGGAACATATAACTTTCTGAGTTGTGGATACATGGGTTGGTATGCCGAACAAAGTTCAACATAATTCTTTCGGATAACCCATGCAGAAAGGTTGAGCTGGCAGAGTCACAATATAGCATGGAGAACTCATAGAGGGCCTGTTGTGATCTTTTGATCCAACAAACTTCTGCCATAATGGTTCATGGTATTTGGAAGAACGATATACCACGGACCTCGAGGACTATCGCAAAGTTACTAATATCCTGAAGGAACTAGCAAACACTATCAACATGAAGTAAGTAGAGTGAATCTCGGGTTAAAAACCCAGAAACAGAATACCTATTACTAAGTAGCATCACGGGATGCTTTCGAGAATGATGGCCAGAATCATCACACTGGGAACACAATCATGGCTAGACCACTAGATGATCCTCTAAGCACCGGTCATCATAGGAACTCCAACATATATGTCAAGGCAATAAAATACCTCAACGCACCGGTTAGTGTGCTTATTCTGACCATAAGGGACATCGGGAACGGAAAGAAAGGATTTGCAAATGCATCAGACTATTTAGAAACCTGGGATGACTCGGACAGCATAACGGCTGTAAATGCTCAGAAAAGATTTGAGACATTCACAAAAATGGTGGCATAACCACTCAGAAGCACAATATCAAGGTTTCGAGATCAACAATTAACATACGGAAGTAGTAGGAACTGAACTGAGACTTAAATCCAACAATCTTATAAGTCCACTGATTAGTAACACATGATCCTGATAGAAAGAAGAGATAGCCTAGTTCTTAATCCCCGCAGGAAAGATAAGATGACTCAGATCAGAAGGCATAAGGTATAAGGAGTAAAAAGAGCCTTACGTTCCATCCCACAATCAATTCCCTTACATAACTAAAGAATTTCTAGACTCAACTTCGACCAGTTTGGCTTGGTAATCCTACAGGCAGTCAAGCTCTGATACCAACGCTGTCCGGACCCCGACTCAATGCCACATCGATCTAGCATGTAACACCTCATATCACTTTGCGGCCTCACGCACGGTATTCCCACGGGTGTCGCCTTACCTTAGCCCGGGACCGTTTGCGCCTTTTGGCACACGTATATGACAGTGTCGCTAGCATCCATATGATAAGGAGCCCGGGCTGACATGGCTAGTCGTAAACCCAAAGTGGCACAGACTTACAGGGACAGGCATCCATGACCCAGCATCGAACGTGTCGGTCATCAGCGAGTGAATCCAGGCTGTAGCACTGGGCTAGCAGGACTCCGGTGAACCGGGCTGTAGCAGGCTAACAGGACTCCGGTATTCATCGCGTGACATTTCCCCGAAGGGACAGACACAGGAACGAAGAAGGACACATGCCGGCCAGCCTAAGTGTTCCGGAGCGGTAGCGAGCTACCATGGCTCGGTGGAAACACTAGGAGACATTTCCCGGTAAGAGAGGCTACTAAAGATAAACAACTAGATGGTCAGATCCCACACATACCAAGCATTTCAATAACATACACACAATATGCTCGATATGTGCAAATACAACATGGCATCACAACATGACTCTACGACACAAGTAACTATTCAATAGGCTCCGAGGAGCGAGATATTACAAACATGGGTCTTATGACCCAACAATCAGAGCATACAAGTCAAAGCACATGCGGAAGCTTAACATGTCTGAGTACAGACATCTATAAATGAAAAAGGCTGAGAAGCCTGACTATCTACCAATCCTGCCGAGGCACAAGATCGTAGCTGAGGTAACAAGCTAAACGTCGAAGACCACGCGGAATTACTAGTGAGACTGAAGTCTCTCTGCAAAACATAAAATAGGCAAACGTGAGTACAAATGTACCCAGCAAGACTTACATCAGAACTATCTACATATGCATCATTATCAACAAAGGGATGGTGGGGTTTAACTGCAGCAAGCCAGCTTTGACTCGGTGGCTATCCTGAACTACGACTGCAAGTAACTCTTTTGAGGTGGCGCACACGAGTCCACATATTCACCATATCAATACACCACTATGGATCCGCTCCCGTCTCCCTACGAGAACGCCATCCATAGCACTCACGCTTATCTTGCGTATTTTAGAGTATCCACTTTCACTTGTCTATGAACTGATATAAGCAACCCAGAAGTCCTTTTCCGCGGACACGGCTATTCGAATAGATGATGTTAACCCTGCAGGGGTGTACTTCTTCACACATGCTCTCACCACTTACCGCCGTTTACACGACATGTACTCGGCAACCTTCAAGCGGAAGCCCAACGTGGGTGTCGGCCACGGCCTGCCTAAACACTCAAGTCTCTAGTCCAGGTTTATCTCCTATTCGGGTTCCATCCATGAGGAGATCCGG
Organism: Triticum dicoccoides; assembly: GCF_002162155.2. Classification (NCBI taxonomy): domain Eukaryota; kingdom Viridiplantae; phylum Streptophyta; class Magnoliopsida; order Poales; family Poaceae; genus Triticum; species Triticum dicoccoides. The sequence goes on along the minus strand of NC_041386.1, from coordinate 299,220,637 downwards.
CCGGAGTTTCACTCACAGCCCCAAACGATGTGAACAGGGTTCTGTGACACCAAACGGGCGCCCGGTTTACCCGGCCACGTGCCTACCGCATCACAGCCCACCCCTACGGTCAGCGCTGCCCACGGCCTCCAGCATACTACAAACACCAGAAACTACTTGCAACTCCTGGACAGAGGACAAGGGTGATTAAGAAGCCGAGAGGGTCCATTGGTTTCGGGCCCAATGCGTGGTAGTAGCTGAATCATGGATCACAAACACAGAACTCAGTTCCTGAGGACGGCTGCAATGAGACAACCCACCATGTACTCCTACATGGCCTCTCACCGATACCTTTTACCAAATCGTGTTCTCACACTTAGCTCACACATAGTAGGACATGTTCACACACCTCTGATTCATCCCCGATGAATCAGACCTGACTCAACTCTAAGCAGTAGCAGGCATGATAAACAAACATGAATGAGTAGGCACAACAGGGCTCAAACAACTCCTACTCATGCTAGTGGGTTTCATCTAATTATTGTGGAATGACAGGTCATGCAGAGGATAAAGGGGTTCAGCTACCGCAGCAAGTAACAGATGAATCGATGTTGTCCTAATGCAGTAAAAGAGAGCAGGAGCGAGAGAGTGGGATTTTATCGGAATGAACAAGGGGGTTTTGCTTGCCTGGCACTTCTGAAGATAACATTGAGTCTTCATCAGTGTCAACGATCACATCATCGGTATCACGTCTATCGAGAGGGGACAAATACCGGCAACACAGAAGGGAACACAATCAATGCAATGCACAATATGATGCATGATCATGACATGGCAAAATGAATGTGTTTTGGGCTAATGCAACTAAAACCAGATTAAATGAAGTTGGTTTGAATCCAAGATTCAAATTCAAACTCCATATGTGGTTATTTAAATGTCATTCACTTCATTTGTCCTAAACAGTAGTGATAAGTTGTTCTAACATGCATGAAAATGGTACAGATGGATTCCTTGAATTTTTCTGATAATTTTTCATATATAATTTATTTAATTTGGAGTTACGGTTGAATTTCTATGAATTTTAGAAGTTTATACCATTTTCTGGATTTTCTGATTTATTTTAAATCCAGAAAATCATTTAATGCGTCAGCATGACATCACCTTGACGTCATCAGGTCAACAGGGCAGGTTCAGGTCAAACCTGACCAGTGGGGTCCACTGGTCAGTGACTGGGGCTGATTAGTGTCGCTGACATGTGGGCCCAGTCAACAGCCACGTCAGCTTAGTCAAAGCTGACGCGTGGGGCCACTAGGATTAGTTAAAAACTAAACAGAAACTAATCTATGATTAATTAGCAGGTGGGGCCCTGCTGTCAGCGGCTCTGGGGAGGTTAGCTGGCCGTGATTAGTGCTAATCACGCGGCCACGTCGGCTAGGGACGCCGGCGACCATGGCGACGGCGGGACCTCGCCGGAGTTTCTCGGGATGGCGCTACAGCCCGCGGCTGGTCGCGCTGAGGGCACCAAGAGGGAGCCCGTGCTCCCGTGCATCTAGTGGAGCATGCAGCTGGGCACAGGGAGGCCGGGGTTCGCCGGAAACGGGCTCCTGGCGGCGGCCGGAGTTCGGGCCAGCACGACGTGGTGGCTGCAGCGCGTTAGCCGGAGAGCAGAGGAGCGCGTCGGGACCCTGGGGACCTGGAGAGCACGCGGGAGCTACTGGAGCGAGCGGAAGAGCTCCGGGGCGCGAGGTTCGCCGGCCATGGCGATGGCCGGAGCTCGGTGCTTGCGGGGACGGCAGCTACGGCACGAGAACGAGCAGGGGGTCAGAGGGGAAACAGAGAGGAGCTCACGGGGGTTGCGACGGTGGCCTCGGGGAGCTCGGGGAGGCGTCAGGGAGGGCACACGGTCGCCGGTGATCTCGGCGGCCGAAGCTTGAAGAAGAGGTCGGGGAAGCCGCTGCAGGGCGCATCCGCTCGTGTGGCTTGGCGGGGACGGTGTAGAGGTCAGCGGCGGAGCTTCTGGAACTGGCGGAGGGGCGAGGGAGAGCTGGTGGCTGCGGCTATGGCGAACGGCGGCGATGGCTGCGCTCGGGGATCACAGGGAAGAGAGGGAAAGAGAGAGCCAGAGGAGGGGGGGAGTGTTCCGGGGAGAGGATGGGGACGCGGGAGAGTGAGGAAGAGAGGCAGGGAGGTGCGTGGCGTCTCCGGGCGTCGAGGAGGAAGCAGGAGGTGGCCAGGGGGAAGCAGGAGGTGGCCGAGGCCTCTCGGGCGCGCGCCACGCCTCGCCTCTGTTCGTCCTCCTGGCAGAGGAGGAAGATGACAAGGGGGAGGAGGTGGGCTGGGCCGGCCAGATGGAGCTGGGCTAGGTAAGTGGCGCCAGGTAAGTGTCCAGGTGGCCTTCTCTCCCTCTCTCTGTTTTTCCTATTTCTGTTCTGTTTTATTTAATTGGCACTGAATTTTAATTCAAACAGAATTTGAAAACAGTGCCAAAACTCCCCTGGATATTTTTAAGTCACTTAATGGACTTCTCCACACATAACAAAAATATCTCAGGTCATTTGAAAATATATTCATTATATATTATGAATATAACTCCAAATTCAAATAAAATATTGATTTAAAATCAGAGCCCAATAATTCCTTAGAAATGTCCCAAAATTTTGGTTTGATTTATAACTCTTGCCAAAATTGTCAGAGCTATTTCTAGGGCATTTTGGATTTACCGATTGCAATTTTAGGGTTTCTTGCCCCTCTTTATTTAGGGTTTTGAGGCTTCCAATTTCCCTCAGTTCAAATTTCAGAATTTAAACATGATGCACACACCAGGCAGCACCAGAAGCTAGGGATGTGACAAAAAAGGCCGCAATGAGCGCGTCCGAGAAGAAAAAAAATATGAGGATGAAAAAGACAAACAATCCGAAGAGATAGAGAGCTTGAAGGCTCAGCTATCGGCCGCCCTAAAAGAAAATGAAAAGTTGAGGGCGGCATGTTCGATATGATTTGTAAAAACCACCATAGTGACTCATGCCTAGTTCACAATTCAGAATGTCATAATGTTATGACTGCAGGTCTATTAACTAGTCGGCCGGAAGAATAAGTATCCAGATTTCAAGGCGACGTGCTGAAGGAGCTGTCCGTGGTGCATGCACGGGCCCGAAAAGCCATGAAGAGTATGGTCCAGGATTTATGGCCATCCGATACCCTTCCAGAAAGTATGGAGGGTTTGGCAAACCTATTCAAAGGTGCCCGGTGCCGCTTTGAGCTAGGGAAGACGTCCGCCTACCGTGAAGGCGCACGAGAAGCCTGGGCGATGGTGAAAACACGCTTTACCAAGCTAGATCCGAATCATATGGCCCGAGTAAGACTACAGGGACCAGACGGTAAAGAAATTCCGTTGAATTTGATGTATGACCAAGTAATGATAGATGCGAAATATTTGCAGGAAGACTATAGGTTAGACAGTCTGATAGATGGGATAGATAAGGAATAGGTATTTGATTCAATGTATTAATGTACTTTGTGATCAACCTATATCTTCGGCCAAACATGTGGAAAATTTGTCATCGCAGGCTTTCGGCTTTAACCTCCAAACCAAAATTATGGAGTGTTTCCGGATACTATTGTGGAATGAAAAAGAAACATTCACTATGTACGGAAACCAGGCAACCCAGTCATTATGCTCGAACAAATAGAAATTTTGGTTTGGGAGGTATGTTATATTACATGTGTAAGACACATCTTCCAAGGAGAATAGTTTCATTAAAGGTTCCTTTCCTTGGGTTAGCATGCCTTAATTATATGCGCCTGGGCTTTAGTCCGTTGTACGGAAAAAACTGTCCCGTATATTTTAAGAGTTACCAAAATGTAACAATATGTCATTTGATTGCCAACCAATTATTCTCTTAAGAACGCTAGCTTTCGGCTTTACCCGTCTGAGGTACAAGTCTGGATTACCCAGTTGTAACAATCGCAGAGGTGCTCCCTTTACGCCCTAGCTGAGCAATCGGGAATGTAGGGCATAAACACAGGAGCGAGGCAACCCAACTTGGCCAAAACTTAAGTCATAGAGGAGCATATAATGGCAAAAAGGGTGTATATGAGCAAACGACATATATATTGTGAGCTCCAGGCTCGGAATAATAATAAGCTTCGGTTAAAGAAGTCCCCAGTCATGGTGGGGTGTATACATTTTAGGATGTGTACCCCTCAAGTGTTCGGCCTATCCGAACATATCCTGGGAATCGTATAAAAATGAAAAAACAAAAACAAATGAAGAGGAGAAAAAGAACGAAAAAGAAACATGGCCGAACTTATGCGTAGAATCTTCAGAGCTGAGCAGCGTTCCATGGATTCGGCTCTAGGCGATCATCCGATGCATTACGAAGGCGGTAGGCTCCTCCTATGGGAACTTCATCTATAATGAAGGGTCCCTCGCATTTTGGTTTGAGCTTGTCCTTCTTCTTCTCTTGGAGGCGCAAAATGAGTTCACCGACATTATAAGTCTTGGCTCGCACTTCTCTGCTTTGGTAGCTACGAGCTTGTTGTTCATAAAATAAGAACGGGCTTTTGCAATATCACGCTTGTCCTCCAGTACGTCTAGGTCGTCATGCCAATCGAGCTCGGCCTCTTTCTCTTCATATATGCGCACTCCAGGTGAGTCATGGATAATTTCGCAGGGCAAGACATCCTCTGCGCCGTACACCATAAAAGGGTGTGTATCTGGTCGTGCAATTGGGTGTAGTCCGCAATCCCCAAAGTACGGAATCGAGTTCCTCGACCCATTGTTTATCTGACTCCCGTAGGGATCGCACTCTTCTGGGTTTGATGCCGCTCATTATCAGGCCATTAGCCCGATCGACCTGACTGTTTGTTTGAGGGTGATATACGGAGGTGTAATCGAGCTTAATGCCCAAGTTAGCACACCAATTTTTCACCTCATCGGCCGTGAAATTGGAGACGTAATCAGTAATGATGCTGTGTGGGACACCATAACAGTGTACCACGCCGAATATAAAGCTGATCACTGGTCCGGCTTCAGCTATTTTCACTAGTTTGGACTCTAGCCACTTAGTTAATTTATCCACCATGGCCAACAAATATTTCTTCTTGTGGCTTCCCCTTTAAGGGGTCCGACCATATCTAGCCCCCAGACCACAAAATGCCAAGTAATGGGGATTGTTCTTAAGGCGGTGGGCGGCATATGACTTTGATTGGCGAGAAGCTGACATCCCACACAACGCTGTACAAGGGCCTATGCTTCTGCTCGGGCTGTTGGCCAAAAGAAACCTGTACGGAAGGCCTTACTTATGAGGGACCGAGCTGCGGCATGATGACCACCAAGACCAGGATGTATTTCGGCCAAGAGCTGCTGTCCCTCCTCTTCGGAGATGCATCTTTGAAGAACTCTGGTAGTACTTTTCTTGTAGAGTTCACCTTTGTGAACTTTGTAGGCTTCAGAGCATCGAACTATGCGACGGGCCTCATTCTGTTCACCAAGGAGCTGCTTCCTATTAAGGTAGGCTAGGAAGGGTTCGGTCCATGGAGCAATGACGTCCATGATTACGTGGGCGGAAGGTGTCATTTCGGTGCCAGAACCCCCAATGATGTCTGAATTGTGTTCGGCATATGGGGGTATGATCGACTCCGGACTAGTATTTCTGCTCTCATCCTGCCATACCATGGATGGCTTGAAGAGCCTTTTCATAAACGTGTTAGGCGGGACGGGATCGCACTTAGCGCCCATTCGAGCAAGGATGTCCGCTGCTTGATTATGGTCTCGAGGAATGTGATGGAACTCGAGCCCCTCAAACCGAGCTGATATTTTGAGTACGGCGTTTCAGTATGCCGCCATCTTTGGGTCTTTTGCATTGAATTCTCCTTTTATTTGAGATATTGCGAGGTTTGAATCCCCGCGCACCTCTAGGCGTTTTATGCCCATAGAGACAACCATTCAGAGACCATGTAGTAGTGCCTCATATTTGGCCGCATTGTTGGAGTCCGTATACATGATTTGCAACATGTAGAGGGCTGTGTCCCCCGTAGGGGAAGTCAAGATGACACCAGCCCCCAATCCGGCTAACATTTTAGAGTCGTCGAAGTACATAATCCAGTTGGAGTATGTGCTATACTCTTTAGGGAGTTCGGCTTCCATCCACTCGGCGACAAAGTCGGCCAACACCTGAGATTTAATAGCTTGGCATGGCTTGTATGTTATTTTGAATGGTAAGAGATCGATGGCCCATTTGGCGATGCAGCTGGTGGCATCCTGATTATTTGTGATGTCATTGAGTGGTACTTCGGATGCTACCATGATTGAACACTCTTGAAAGTAGCGTCTCAACTTTCGGGATGCCATAAAGACCGCATAAGTTATCTTATGGTTGTGTGGGTATCAAGATTTGCATGGAGTGAGGACTGCCGATACATAGTACACCAGTTTCTGGATGGGGAATTTGTGTCCCTCTTCCTCTCGTTCAACGACGAGTACCGTGCTTACTACTTGGTGAGTCGCAGATATGTAGAGCAACATAGGCTTGCCGACACCTGGTGCGGCTAGGATTGGGTTGCCTGCTAACAAGGTTTTTATTTCTTCCAGTCCGGCTGTAGCCGCATCCGTCCATTCGAAGTGGTTGGTGCACCAAAGTAGTCGATAAAGTGGTAGCGCCTTTTCTCCAAATCTGGAGATGAAGTGGCTTATGGCTGCCACGCAACCAGCTAGTTTTTGGACCTGCTTTAGGTCTGTTGGCATTGCCAACTGTGACAAGGCTTGGATTCTGGCTGGGTTCGCTTCAATTCCTCTATTGGAAACAACGAACCCGAGCAGTTTCCCAGATGGAACGTCGAAGACACATTTTCCCGGATTGAGCCGTATGTCATATGTTTGAAGGTTGTCAAATGTGAGCCATATGTCATCCACCAGTGATTTGACACGTTTAGTCTTGATGACCATGTTGTCCACATATGCCTCCACTGTTTTACAAATTTGTTTTTCCAGAAATGTTTGAATCATGCGTTGGTAGGTGGCACCAGCGTTTTTGAGTCCGAAGGGCATAGTGTTGAAGCAAAAAGGCCCGTACGGGGTGATAAATTCTGTTGCAGCCTGATCAGACTCCTTCATCTTAACCTGATGGTAACAGGAGTAGGAGTCAAGGAAACACAATGAATCATGTGCTGCAGTTGTGTCAAGGATTTGGTCAATGCGGGGCAGTGGGTAGGGGTCCTTAGGGAAAGCCTTATTGAGGTCTTTGAAATCCACACAAGGCGCCAGGATTTATCCTTCTTAGGCACCATGACCATGTTCGCTAGCCAGTCCGGGTGCTTGATCTCTCTGATGAACCCGACTTCAAGTAATTTGGCTAGCTCCTCCCCCATAGCTTGTCGTTTGGGTTTGGAATATCGCCGCAACGTTTGCTTGGCTGGTTTGAACCCCTTTATTATGTTGAGGCTATGTTCAGCCGGTCTGCTTGGGATTCCTGGCATATTCGAAGGGTGCCAGGCAAACATGTCCCAATTTTCATGCAGGAATGCTTGTAAGGCAACATCGACCGCCGGATCCAAATGTGCTCCAATGGATGCTGTCTTGTTGGGATCTGTCGGGTGCACTTGAAATTTGACTATTTCATCTGCTGGTTTGAAGGAGGTGGATTTGGGTCTCTTGTCAAGGATTACATCATCTTTGTCCACTTTGGAATGCAGAGTGGTTAGTTCTTCAGCCGTGAGGGCCTCAGATAGTGCCTCGACCGCCAAGGATGTAGTTTTGTTTTTGGCACAGAGTGCTATATCCGGATCGCTGGTGACAGTGATTACTCCATTGGGCCCTGGCATTTTGAGCTTCCTGTACCCATAATGGGGTATGGCTTGAAAGCGTGGGAATGCGTCCCGCCCCAAAAGGGCATCGTATCTGCTATTGAAAGGGGCCACGTGGAAGAGCAACTCTTGGGACCTGTAGTTATCAGGCGTGCCGAATACTACATCAAGTTTAATTTTCCCCGAGCATCGTGCTTCTCAACTAGGGATAATACCTTGAAAGGTGGTACTGCTTTGCTCGATGCGACTCTTGTCCATTTCCATTTTGTCGAGCGTATCTTCGTATATGAGGTTAAGTCTGCTTCCGCCATCCATGAGCACCTTGGTGAGTAGAAAGCCATCCACAATTGGATTTAAGACCAAGGCGGCTGGTGCTCGGCTGATCGGGCCCTTGGTCCGTCATCAACGGTGAAAGTTATGGCCGTGTTGCTCCAAGGGTTTATTGTGGTTAGTTGATTGATTTCGGCGAGGTTGTAGAGCGATCGTTTGCGCCGATTATTTGAAGAAAAGGTCTCAAAGACCGTAAAGACATTGAAATCATCATCCTCCGAAGAATGCCTCTCTGGAGTAGTGTTGATGAGGATAGCCTCACCTCTCTTAGCCACTTGCCGGAGTACCCAACATGCCCGAAGGCTATGTGTTGGTTCGATGCTCGGCGTCGTATGTATCTGACAGGGCTTGTCGAGCAATCGTCAAGGATGGTTTTATATCCCGTGAAGGGCTTGTTTTTCTTCTCACTTGGCTTATGATCGGATGCCTCGTAAGGGTGCATCCGTTTTTCCCATCCGACTGCTTAAATGAAGGAGGTTCCCATCGGGTTGTCTGGGCTTTCCAGGCGCTTTCCATTGCGTAGTAGTTCTATACTATGTGTGTCAAATCTGCAAAGTGTTGTATGCGGCGGTGGTTGAGGGCATTGAGAATTCCCTCATTTGTACAGTTGTGGCAAAAAACTGAAACCGCGTCGTCGTCGCAACAATCTTTAATCTTGTTTTTTACAATGAGGAATCTAGTTGTATGTACATTAGGTCACATATGTATGGAGGGCCTGAATTGCTTGGGGAATATTGATTATGGTTGGTGGGTGGAACAAAATCCGAATCCCAACCCACAATTGGATCTGGAGCTTGAAGAATCTCTGAGGTCTCCGGTTCAGGATCAGGAAGGTCTTGATGATTTCCGGGCTCGATGCTTGGTGCTATGTTCGGAGGACATGAAGTCTCTTCCTGAGGATGGGTATCCGGCTTGCTGAGCTCGAAAATCCAAACATAGCTGGTCCTTAATTTTGGGAAGAAGCATTCTCAACTCGTTCCTCCACGACCGCTACCAAGTGGGTGATCGGTGGGGAATTGATCGCATCGTTTGAGACCAATCTGATCATAGTCTGTTGTGACCCCCAGGGCGGCGATGCGATCTTGCAGCTGGCTCAAGGACGAGAGATCTGCCAGGTCCATCTTTTCAGAGTGTTCGAGGCCGATACAGAGATGATGTTTGGTGATTGTGGGGGCCGCCATTGGCTTAACGGCCGAGCGAGCTGCCATGGTAAAACTGCCGAGCTGGAGGACCTGTCCTAGAGATAGGGTCCTTCCAGAAGTGATGTCATCATTAATGGCAAGGCGAGCCATCGATCCTTCTATCGACAACACAAAGGAACTCTCAGTGAAAGCACCAATGTTGGTGTCAAAACCGGCCGATCTCGGGTAGGGGGTCCCGAACTGTGCGCCTGAGGATTGAAGGTAACAAGGGACAAAGGGGACACGATGTTTACCCAGGTTTGTGCCCTCTTAATGGAGGTAAAACCCTATGTCCTGCTTGATTGTATTTGATGAGTATAGGGGTTACAAGAGTTGATCTACCTTGAGATCGAAGTGGCTAACCCTATATATCTAGCCTGTATGAATTCTTATAGCCTCTAGGGACTAAACCCTCCAGTATATATACACACGGAGGGGCCTAGGGTTGTATAGAATTGGTTCGTTGAAAAAGGAAATTACATATCCGAACACCAATCTTGCTATCCACACATAGGAGAGTCCTACCCGGATATGGGGGAAAGCCTTCTGCTTTGTATCTTCATGGCCCATCAGTCCGACCCACATCTAGTAGTCCGGACACTCGAGGACCCCCTAATCATGGACTCACTCAGCTACACATAGTAGTAGTTGTCTTAGAAAAACCGCGCTACCGCTAAGATTATTGTAGCAGCATGTTTGCGGTGAAAAGCGCTACTGCTAATGAAAAGAAAAAATGAAAAAAATAGAAAAGTAAAGAAAAATAAAAGAAAAATAAAAATAAAGGAGAAAGGCATAGCAGTAGCGTTTGTTCATAACAGGCGCTATAGATAATATAATAACAACTCGTTTTTATACCCCTGCTATAGAAAGGGAAAAGGAAATAAGAAAGGAAAAGGAAAATAAATAGCTATAGCAGTAGCGCGTTTTGTAAAAACCACTATAGCTAACTTAGCTATAGCGCGTTTTGACTTCTAGCACTACCACTACATTTGACTTAATGTAGCGACCCGACCCGAATGGATCAAGTCTCTGTGCTTAAGTGTCATCCCTGGATCGGTATGCTGACACACACAATACTCGAGGATTTATAACAGAGGTAAATCACATGTAAAAGTAACGCAAATACTATTACCTCAATCCAAATGGCAAAAGTAACTAGGTTGTGGATTCCCATCAACACCAATGGCAAAGTTGAGTGTAGAAATCGTAACCCTAACGTATCACTTACTAGTCGTAAGAAATCCTGCAACATGAGACGTTGTAGCCACAGAGGGTCAGTACATTGAATGTACTGGCAAATTCACACCATAGATAAATGATGAACAATGGCTATCACTACATGCATATATGGCTAGTGGAAAAGCTCTATGGTTATAAGGTTTTTGCGAAAAGCCAATTTTTCCCTACTGCAAAGGAATACATTTTATTTAACTATCATGGTGGTTGTTGAACATTGAGAATGGTTGACAGCATTCTCAATCCCAAATAATAACATCATTAAAACCCAATAAAATTAATTAGAGTAACATGATAAGATTCACATGATAATCCAAGTACTAGATACTCAAGATGTCCATAACCGGGGAGACGACTAATCATGATTAGTTTATACACTCTGCAGAGGTTTGCACACTTTTCCCCACAAGACTCGATCTCCTCCGTTGGATTTCTCGCACTACATGGTGTTTGAGAAACGGATGACCGAGACATAGTCTTTCAGAAGCGTTTGCACCTTATGATGGGTAGACCGTTCCACCTACAACCCCTACATATGCTAGTCTACTACTGTAAGAGTTCACACGACTTAATCAACTATGCTAGAGCCCATAATAGCTTGTGGCTGCACACGGAAGTTTCTAGTATGAATAATCTCATGATCCCTTTGAACCTGGGTGGCGGTCCATAAAAAAACAGGCAATCCTGGAATACCCAGGTGCCTGGACAGGCAATCGCTGGAATACCCAGGTGCCTCAATCCACCCAGATGCGTGTTAAAGTTGCCACCTTAAGTAAACCATTAATTAACAATCTCACATCTGTCATGAATACTCTCTAACCCAATCCACGTCTACGAGCATAGCATGGCAATATAAGCATAACATAATAGTAACTCCCAAGGTTTGAATGCAGGGCAATAGGTTCCTACCTCATCAACTACTTCCCAATACCCACATGTTATCAATCCTATTCATGCAATGTTTGAGGTTGAAACTAATGCATAAAAGCTGGGTATGAAAGGAATATGATCAAAGTGTGAACTTGCCTACAATGTTGATGAAGATGATTCACACTCAAAACTCTTGATATTTCTACTCGTCACACTCCGATCAATCTATCGTAAGCAAGCAATAGTAACCACACATAAGCAATCACTCAAAGATCAAAGAGAATAAAGAAAACAATTCGGAAAACGTCAAAACCAAGCAAATAACTCTTGAAACATAAAACAATTTCTAACAGTACCAAAATTAAGTGAATTTGGCCTTATCAGAAAGTTTAGGTCAAGAGCTTCGATTTGCAAAAAGAATCAACTAAATCGGAGTTACGAAACTCAAGTTATGTTCAAAAGAAGTTTGAATATGAATCCGAACAAAATTCGAAATTTGAAAATTTCAAAAAGTTGATGTGACAGGTTCACTGGATAGGTGAAAACAAGACGAAGCTATAGATGCTGGTTTCATCTAATTTGGATAAGAGTGAAAAGTTATGACTATTTGAAAAATCAGGGCCAAGCTATTTTACGAAAGAAAATAGGTATGGTTAAGGTCTAACGTATAAATATGTAGACTAATTGATAATCTAATTATTCTATCATATTAGTCTAAAAATAATAAACTACGGAAGTATAAAAAGAAAAAAAAATAAAGAAAGATACCTTTATAAGGCAGAGAAAAGACGAGTTTGGAGAGAAGAAACAATTTCCAGAAGTCGCGTCGGAGAGGAGAAATATATTTATCGTAAATGAATCTAGTCAAACCAAAATATTGAATTAACCCGAATTAGATGATTTTGGAGGCTCTATGGATCTATATTTATTGGTGGAAAAGAGGTTTAGAGGTCAAAGGCTAGACAATGTGGGACTAAACGTAGACGAAAATATACGAAACAGAGATGAAAAGAGGTGGCTCGCATGGGTCTAAAGGCCTTCGGCCGGCCGCACACGCACGTTGCAGCTACATTTTTTTAAACAAAATCGGCCTAAGAAAGAAAGAAAGAAGAAGAAAAAAATGAAAAGGCTGGCTGGGCCTGGCCCATAGGATAAAGAAAAAAAATATAGGGCGCCCGCTGGTACTATGATGCGCACGTGGGCGACAGTTAGTTTCAGGCGCGCGCGCAGTTCTTGTTATTCTTTTTAAACAGAATGCGGTAAACTAAAAAACAAAAATAAAAATAAAACTTTATATAGGCATATTATATATCAAAATTTTCAGAAAAAGATTTTCTACAAGATGAACATTTTCCTAGCATTAAATAAAATTCACACAAATTCAGATAATTCAAAGAGTGCTACTGGTCTAATAAAATCCAATAAAAATCATTTTAGAAATACCAGAATGAATTCAAATTTATTTATCTCCAATTTTCTGATGTAGGGAATCATGTTACCCTATTTTCCATATATTTTATTTTTGGAGAAAAATAATTTGAATAAAACTCAAATAACTCCAAATTGAACATAAATTCAAAAAGGACTTTAAATGTGATCTTTGAAACTCCCAACTCATATTTCATAATTTGAAGAAGTCATTTTATCTTCTCTCGTGAAAATCATTGAGTTGCATAAAGTTTCTGAATTGGAAAATATTTCCCAATGGAATTCAAATATTTTTCAAACACCCTTTTCATTTATTTAAATGGAAGAAGTCATGTCATCTTCTCTCTAGGGTTTTGTATTTGAAAAGAATTTGAATTCACAAAGATCATAAATGCAAAATGAAAGTTTGGGAAAGTCCTTTTATTCCCTCTCATTTAACTTTCAAAAAGGTTTCGAATTTCACTCAATTTCACACAATCAATCAAACAATCAATCAAATCTATTTATTTATTATAACATTCCAAAATTTAGAATTTGTGGATGTTACACTTAACCCCCGCGCTGTTTCCCTCCCCACAGCCACAACTTCTCCCCCAAATCCCTCGCCCCACTATGCCGCCGTCTCCCCACTTCGCCACCGTCTCCTGCAAACGTCGATGCCCCCGGAGCCACCAGAGCCGCACGTTGTCGACGCCACCAGAGCCGCCACAACGCCACTGGAGCTACGCGGCCTCATCAACACCACCGGAGCCGCCCTCGGCACCACCAGAGCCACCCTCGATGCCCCTGCCTCCCTCGCCATCACTGGAGATGCCCCTGCCTGCCTCGCCACCAGTGCCTCCCTCGCCACCATCGGAGCCATCCTTTGTAAGCCCCACCCTCCTCTTTATCTCATGCATAGCACAAACATTTGACAGAGAACTAGCTATTTAGGTTAACTAGTTTAATTAGGTTAATTATCTAGGTTAGTGCAAACATTTAGTAAGGGCTTTGACAGAGAACTAGTTAGGTTAGCTAGTTTAATTAGGTTATCTAGGTTAGTGCAAAAATTTATTTAGGGCTTTGACAGAGAACTAGCTAGGTTAACTAGTTTAATTAGGTTAATTATCTAGGTAAAATAGGTTAACTAGCTTGGTTAACTAAATAGATTAACTAGCTAGGTTAATTAGGTTCGTTAGGTTCACAAGCTAGGTTAGATCAAAAATTTATTTTAGAGCATTAGGTCAGAAGGGTTAGAGAAATGGAGTTCCTGTGCAATTTAATTGGGTTCTGTCCTAGGTAGAGATGGGTTAGAGAAAATAATATGTGTGTGTGTGAGAGAGAGGAATAGGTATAACAAAATTTGGGTTCTGTCCTAGGCATAGAAGTGTTTTGTGAGGTTATTTTATAAAGGTTTTTGATTTTTGAAAAGACCACTATTTTTCAAGGAAAAGAATTTAGGCAAGTTATATTTCAAAGATGATCCCTTCCTAGACTTCTATTGTTGATTATATCTTTTCATTGAAGTGGTCATGTTATATCTTTTCATTGAAGTAATTCGATTGTGCCCAAGTGCCCTTTTGTTGTCTCCAAGGAATGAAGCCGAGTGGCCTATGTTTTGCCGAAATGTTGATTCATTTCTGTTCCAAAAAATTTTAGGTGCTCGATTTGTCCACTTTTTAGCAAAGGTTATGCCGAATTTTTCCATGAATTTCGGCATGACTTGTGCTACAAACTAGGACATATCGAGTGCCCGGGATTTGCCGCACCGGGAAGGAATGAACGTTCCTGAAAAACATATGCCTTTTTATGTCATTATTCATTTTATTGGGTCTATAATTAATTAACTAGATTTAATCATAGGAAACATGGCTAGCAACAATGAAGGACAGGGTTCTGGTGATTGCGACGACGTCTACCTGGCGCCAAACGAATTTTTGAACCTTGCCTATGATCAACGATTGTTGTCTCTGGGCTCACCTGTCACATCGGAGACTGAGACCGACATCGAGACCGGCGCTGAGACTGAGACCGTCGGAGCCGGTATAGAACTGAAACCAGCTCATCACTACTAGAGTGGTGGTTACGGAGGTGGACGACGACAATTTTGAGCCAAAAGAGCCTGAGGAAGCACGAGCATGCTACGACAATCAAATAGGCTGCATCATACGGACAACCACCACCATAAGCAATGATAAACTAAAGAAGATAGAAAATATGAGGCCCTCCCTCCTAAAGAAGATGCACCAGGTATTCTTGTTCCTGGGCCGGGATGAAAAGAAATATACTCATCTATATAAAGACCCGACAATGAAGAAGATAAACAAACATGCCATGAGAAAGTTTAGTGACGCGTTGGACACCTGGAAAGTAAGGGTGAAACATCGGATCATCAACAAAAAGGAACCCTACTCCGAGATTGTAAAGGATAATTCGACAATCACGGAAGAGCAATTTGAAATATTCAAGGCGGCTTGCGATGCCGAAGCTATGAAAGAAAAGTCGAAGTACATGAAGGGGCTTCAAAAGAGCAACATGGGGTGCCACCACCTCAGAAGCCGTGGTTACGCAGGGAAGAGGTCCATATGGGCCAAGGAGGACGCGGAGCGCAAAAGTCTGGGCATCCTAGACCCCTTGGCAGAGTTCACAGTCCCACAGGAGCATGACGTCCTCAGGGCCTGGTACCATTGGGACCCAGTCAAGAAGGTTTTTGAAACAGACCCGGTCATGATGGAGTTCATGATACTGCTGGTAATTTTTGTTTTTGATCAATTCGACTGCACGTATAGTCATATTTGTAAACGATCCTTGTTTCATTTGCAGAGAGAGCAGCACGGGATTGCGGCCAAAAGCGACTCACCATCTAAGGCGTTGGCGAGGCCCAAGTGGGACACCCCATTCAACCGGGCCTTGAACATATTGAAACGACTCCCGGTGGACACTCGACCATCGTATGGATGCATGCACGGTGTCGGAGACGGCGCCACGTGGAAGAAGTACTACCGTGAGACCATGGAGGAGAGAAAGGAAAGACCGAGGTTAACTGAAGAAAACATCGACAAGAAGGTTGATATTGCAGTTGAGAAGAAATCAGCTGAGACAGTCGCAACAGCGGTAGCTGCCACAAAACAGGTGATTGTAGATTCGTGTGGTGTCTTGTTTTGGCCATCGTCAGTTGGAGCAGGCAAAATCCAAATAAATATGCAGCAGACTTTCCCCTTGCTGACTTCTTCGGGAGCAGCTCGACTAGCGTTGCACCAGCACTAGCACCTGCTCCTGCACAGGCTCCCGCACTAGCTCCTGCACCGGCTCCCGCACCTACTCATAGCAGCCCGTCCTCCATCTCGGACGTGCTCAGCGGTGCTTCATCTTTGGCTGAGCTCGACGCCCACATGGTACCTGTCACACCGGCCCTCTTCAATAAATGCATAATCTCCCGTTTCCGTTGCCTTTCGGATGTCTCACATCGCAGACATGTCTTTGCAGGCCGACGTAACCCCGTGCACCATATTGTACACCATCAGCGACCAGAAGGTGACCGCGGGGAAGCCGACGATAATGAAGCCGAACGAACAATTGTTCCACAGCCGACCGATCCCCCTTGACGTCTTCAAGGTTTCCATGGCCAGTGTCAAACCGGGCCACGAGAATTTGGCTCCTTCGGTACTGTCGGATTTCGGGTTCCGGCAGACCCTTGAGGTTCGAACACTAGGGTGCGCGTGGAGATTTTGCCTTCTACCTACCTGCACCCCTCCGCCTTGCTAAGATCTAAGCTATGGAAAGAACAGCACAAGAGACACAGGGTTTATAACGGTTCAGGCCACCGTTGTGGTGTAATACCCTACTCCAGTGTGTGGTGTGGTGGATTGCCTCTTGGGCTGATGATGATGAGCAATACAAGGAAGAACAACCTCGCGAGGGTCTGTTCTTGGCTGGGGCGACGAACTGCTAGGAGGAGTTCAGTCACCCTTCTCTCTCTCTCTCTTCTCGATTGCGATCCGATCTTTTTTACCCGGTGGGCGGCTAGTCCTATTTATAGGCAAAGGCCCTGGGCCTCTTCCCAAATATTGAGCGGGAAGGGCGCCAACAATTGGCCACTTTGAAGGGGGACATCTGGTAAACTTATCCTGACTAAAGTTGGTCCTCGCCTGCCAAAGGCTCTGGTGGTGACGCTAGCTGGGGCTCCACAATGACTTCCTCCCTGCCGTTGGACTGGTCTTGGTCTCGTTGCACCGAAACGGGTGCCTTTGCTTGATGCTCTCGCCTGCGCTTGCTCCCTTTGCACCAAAGAGGAAAGGAGGACACTGCACGGCTGGCGCCCGCCTGGCGCCTTTGGTCGTCATGGCTTGCATCACGGGCACCTCGTGAGGTACCCCGCCTTGATCTCTCCGCCTCCTTGCGAGCCAGCCTGATGAGGCCGTGCCTGAGGAAGCTCCGTGTCGTCCGCCCCGCGAGGCTTGGCCCCTCGCGAGGGTCTTGGGTCTGTGTTGATGAAGACGGGCCGTGCTGGGCCCCCCTTTGAGCCACGCCGCAGGCCGCAGGCAGGCAAGTCTGGGGACCCCCGTTCCCAGAACGCCGACAGTAGCCCCCGGGCCCAAGGCGCGCCCGGACTTGGCCGTGCAGGGAGGCGAAAGGGCAAGAGCGAAGCACCGCATGCCCTAACAGCCTGCGGCCTTGGGCGCTGCGTGGCGGTTGATTGGACGTGGCCGTCTCCACTTCCCCACGGCGCCTCGGCAACTGCACGGATTGGACAAGTCCCTGCATGCAAAGCGGATCATGATTACCTGCGATCGTGGAGGTCGGCGGTTGGCCTTCGCCGGCCATAAGTACGGAATGGCGCGCGCCCTTCCGGTCCATCCCTTCTTGCTTCTCCTTCTTCCTGGTCCTTGCTCCATCTTGCTGCGATGGCTCCGATCCGCCGGTTCTCGACGGCATAGAAGGGAAAGGCCCCGAGAGGAACCAGACCCGCTCCCGCCGAAGAAACGGCTCGCCCTCCGCGGCCGGGACGAGGGGGCCCATCAGGTGGTGTCGAGGCCCTGGTGCGAGCGGCCACCGCCGGGGTTCCCGCTTCCCTTGTATGCCCACATCGAGGACTCTGAAGGAGTCGATGCCGATCACCACGGGCGGCACCACAGTCGGCGCCGACGGGTCACGAAGGTGTGGGTCGTCCCCCCTGGGGTCCACACCGAGGGCTCCTCCCAAGAGTTCGTGCTCCATGCCGCCATGCCTCCTCAGTCTTGGATTCGCCTTCCTCCCTTCTTCGCCTTCATCATCCCGCAGGGAGAACTCCTGGAGCTTTGGCTGCAGCATGCCGGCTGCAGCACCCTCGCGACCGAGGCAGAGGTCGCGGTCGTTGCCCCGGGCGAGGTCTTCATGACTCGAGGCTGGAGCGAAATCGCCCGGGTCTGCAGGACAAGAGGTGCCTTCGCGATCCACTTGGAGTACGACGGTGCTTCGGTGATGTTCTTCAAGGTCTTCGATGCGAACGGGCACCGACTGGAGTGCTGCCCCGGGAGAGGTGGTCGGGACCCTGCTACGGCGAGGACTAGGCCCGCCGACCGCTCCCTTGGCGGCTCCTCAAGCGGCGGAGGTTCCAGCGACTCCGGCGAGCTCTTCGCGACTCCGGAGACGAGCGACGACAGCTACGAGCCCCCGAGCCGGCGCCGCTCCTGGAGCGGGGCAGGCTCGTCAGGCCATCGCCGACTTTGATCTGGATGGGGTTGGCGCCGGTGCTCGACGGCCCACTATTGATGATGGTGTCTTTTGCAGGGCCGCGTGTAGTTAGCGTCCTTTTAGGATCTGTTCCCTGCGAGGAATCAAAGACGCGTCCCGTGGGGGCTTGTAAGGTGCATGTGATCCTGTTTTGTTAATATAACCCTTGTCGTAGAATTGTGCGAGTTGCTCATTCCGTCTTAGCTCGGTTCTCCCTTTCGAACTTCACGAGGGCTTGGTGCTCTGCGCCGACAGGTCCCAGTCCCAAGGCGGCTTCAGCCGTCGCTGGTATGCCAGGTCGCGATGTCGTGGTCAAGGCCAGGAGGTGAGCGACCCGGGGTCCAGTAAGAGCCCTTGAGTCGCGATGCTCAGGAGGTCCCCTTTGGTGCTCAAGCAGCCGTCGTTCGGTGAGAAAGGAGAGCGGCGTCGCTAACACGGGATTGCATTAGGTGCGGGGATGGTGCCACGGTAGCTGGTGCTTCCGGGTGGTGACTTATCTCGAGAATCAGGGGCCGCTCTCTGGTGTGTCGCCGGGTCCGTGCATCGGCAGGCGTGAGGTTGCTCGGTGAGGTCCTCGCGTGTCCCTCCCCTCTCGCCTTTTCTCCCCTTGGTGAGGACCCAAGAGGCCAACTGGAATGAAACTTGAAAGATGTCACCTCATGATGTCGAGGACGAAGGAGTGTTGGTGTAGCAGACTCGGTGGGTTGCGGAAGCCGATCCTCACGAGCCCCCAGGCCCAGGGGCCTCGGGAGGCTCCGTAGGCGCTGGTGGCTACTCGCGGACCATCTCCATCTCCGCCAGGGCTGCGGAACGCCTGGCCTCTTGAGCCTCCATGATACCCCTCATGAGGCGCTGGTACATGGCAGCCGCGTTCGGCAAGCCGTAAGGCATGCGAACGTAGCTGTGGGGTGGACCTTCGCAGCGCCCCACTCACGAGGGCCAGAGGCGCTCCGGAGAGGCGACTCGATTGAGCCCTGGTATGTCGATGCAGACGCGCAGCCCACCATCCTCGCCTGGATGGGGAGCCACAACTGGTAGGCGGCGGCCGCCTTTCATGACTCTTGACTCCTGTAGCTCCTGAATGGCCTTGCTAACGAACTCCTGAGGGTCTGGCTCTCCTTGACTTACTCCTTCTTGAGGGAAACGTGCTTCGAAACACGCCTCCATGTGGTGCCCAAGCGCCTCCCTCGTGACCTTAGCCAGGTCGGTGGCCCTCCAGGGGAGAGCCCCCGAGCCCTGCCTGAGGAGGGCGCTGGGCGCGATTTCCTATGCGATGGAAGGAGGTTCCCCCTGGGCAGGCGTGGGCCCTGAGGGGCCGGGCCGGACGATGTCTTCTTATTCTTGGGGGCGGTCTCGGGAAGCCTCCTGCTTCCGCAATCCGGGTCTTCCAGTGATGCGGCCTGAAAGGCTCGTTCCAGGGAACACACCGCGTCCTTCTCTTCACAGGGCACCGTGATGACTCCGCCACTTCTTGGCACCTTGAGGATGTTGTAGCCGTGGTGAGTTACGGCCATGAACTTGGCCAACGCTGGGTACCCAAGGATGGCGTTGTACGGCAGGCGAATGTGGGCGACGTCGAAGTCGATGAGCTCGGTGCGGTAGTTGTCGCGTGCCCAGAAGGTGACAGGGAGGCGGACCTGCCCAATCGGGACCGTGGAGCCGTCGGTGACTCCGGAGAAAGGCTTGGTTGGCTGAAGCTGGTTGTAGGGCACTTGAAGATTGTTGAATGTTTCCACGGACAGGACGTTGAGCCCTGCCCCACCATTGATGAGGGTCCTGGTGACCACCATGTTGCTGATGATTGGGGAACAAAGCATCGGGAGGACTCCGGCTGTGGCCGCACACTTGAGCTGATCTGCTGAGCTGAACGTGATGGCGCACGCCGACCACCGGAGAGGGCGCGTGGCTTCGAGCTTGGGGAGGACTGCATTCACTTCGCGGGCGAACTGCTTGAAGATGCATTGAGAGGCTGGGGCTTGAGCCCCGCCCAGGATGCAGGCTATCGCGCGTGGCTCCTGGAAGCCCCCAGCCCCCTCGTCCTGATGGCGGTCCTTGTTTCTCCTTGGCTGCAGCGACAGTGGAGGGAGGCCTGCGTTGCCTTGCAGGCGATCCTCGCGAGGCTGATCCCTCCAGTCTCCCTCGCTAGGTGGGTCTTTCTAGCGATCCTCGCGAGGTCGATCGCGCCACCCTTGGCGCGAACAACGGTCTTCCCAGCGTCCTGCATTCCTTCCTCCTCCTCGACCGTAGCCCCGGTCACCGCGGTCGGGGCGACGGCCGATCCTTCCTTCTCGTACGGCTCGGAGCTCTTGCCATTCGTTGGTGTTGTGGGTGTGGAGGTCGTGGTACACACAGTACCGACTTCCCTTGGAAGATTCGGGCTGATCTCTGCCCCACTTGGTGTCTGGTTCTGCCGCAAGCACGACAGCCCCCTTGCGCTTCACATCCTTGGCCTTGGGCTTCTTCTCTTCTGAGTCTGCGGCAGGCAGCTCGAGGAGGGAGAGACACCCTTCTTCAGCCCTGGCGCACTTGGTTGCCAAGTTGAACAACTCCAAGGAAGTGCACAAGTCTTCATGCATCGCCAGCTCCTCCTTCATCTTGACATCGCGCACGCCGTCGGAGAAGGCTGAGATGATGGCCTCCTCGGTCACCTTGGGAATCTTGAGGCGTGCGGATGTACTTCTGCAGGGTCTCTCCGGGTTGTTGCTTGATGCGGCGCATGTCGCTCATGGCGGGTGGCCGGTCGTGAGTACCTTGGAAGTTGGCGATGAAGCAGGTGCGCATCTCGTCCCAGGAGGAGATCGTGCCTAGAGCCAGGTTCAGGAGCCAGGTGCGGGCCCCGTCCTTGAGTGCCATGGGAAACTAGTTCGCCATGACCTTCTCGTCTCCGTTGGCAGCTTCGATGCCCAGCTCATAGAGCTGGAGGAACTCCGCAGGGTCGGCCGTGCCGTCGTAACAAGGAGGCAGGTCTGGCTTGAACTTGCCGGCCACGCGATGCTGCGTAGCTCGGTGGTGAAGGCACGGCAGCCTGTTGTGGCCACGGGAGGCCTTGGGTGACGGAGAGCTTGGTCTTGCATGTCCCCATGCGCTGCAGCTGGGAGCAGCGCGGGGTCTTGACGTGTGGGAGCAGGAGCATGGTCGCGGCGTGCTGGAGCAGGGAGCGCCCGGGCAGCTTCTTGCGGGCGAGGGACTTCTTGGCAGCTCTGCTCTTGCCGCGCTGGCACCTGACGGAGCGGGTTCCGCCCAGGGGCCACGCGCCTTGGAGCCATGGCGCCTTCTTGAGGAGGAGGCGGCTGGGGCGCCCCCAGAGCTTCGTCACCCGCGCGGGGCAGGGTGCGGTGCAGCGGAACGGACAGCGCAGGAAAGCCCCCTGCGGAGCGGATGAGCTCGGCGACGCGGTCGAGCCATTCTTCGTAGACGTCGTCGACGGGACGGTAGCGCAGGAGCTTGTTTGCTGCGATGAGAGCAGCTCGAGCCTCCATGGGTGCGCGGAGCGCGCGGGATGAAGAACCAGCTGGGGTGAGCGAGGGAGTAGCGGTGCAACTGTCTTGCCGCACGGACGGATGCTGAGACGACGCTTGATGCTCATCCCCCGCCGGGCCGGTGGCAGCGTTGACGGCAGGTGATGGGGAACAGCAAGGACGCCCGCCGACAGGAGCCGTCTGGGCGACACGGGAGGTGAGAGCGGCCCGGTGCTCGGCGCGGGCCCGACGAGCGTCAGACATGGACGCGATGGTCGGAGGAGAACGGGGTGGTGGAAGACGAATTCCGGCGGACCCCTACCTGGCGCGCCAAATATCGGATTTCGGGTTCCGGCAGACCCTTGAGGTTCGAACACTGGGGTGCGCACGGAGATTTCGCCTTCTACCTACCTGCACCCCTCCGCCTCGCTAAGATCTAAGCTATGGCAAGAACAACACAAGAGACACAAGGTTTATACTGGTTCGGGCAACCGTTGTGGTGTAATACCCTACTCTAGTGTGTGGTGTGGTGGATTGCCTCTTGGGCTAATGATGATGAGCAATACAAGGAAGAACAGCCTCGCGAGGGTCTGTTCTTGGCTGGGGCGACGAACTGCTAGGAGGAGTTCAGTCACCCTTCTCTCTCTCTCTTCTCGATTGCGATCCAATCTTTTTTACCCTGTGGGTGGCTAGTCCTATTTATAGGCAAAGGCCCTGGGCCTCTTCCCAAATATTGAGCGGGAAGGGCGCCAACAATTGGCCACTTTGAAGGGGAACATCTGGTACACTTATCCTGACTAAAGTTGGTCCTCGCCTGCCAAAGGCTCTGGTGGTGACGCTGGCTCGGGCTCCACAATGACTTCCTCCCTGCCGTTGGACTGGTCTTGGTCTCGTTGCACCGAAACGGGTGCCTTTGCTTGATGCTCTCGCCTGCGCTTGCTCCCTTTGCACCAAAGAGGAAAGGAGGACACTGCGCGGCTGGCGCCCGCCTGGCGCATTTGGTCGTCATGGCTTGCATCACGGGCACCTCGTGAGGTACCCCGCCTTGATCTCTCCGCCTCCTCGCGAGCCAGCCTGATGAGGCCATGCCTGAGGAAGCTCCGTGTCGTCCGCCCCGCGAGGCTTGGCCCCTCACGAGGGTCTTGGGTCTGTGTTGATGAAGACGGGCCATGCTGGGCCCCCCCTTTGAGCCACGCCGCAGGCCGCAGGCAGGCAAGTCTGGGGACCCCTGTTCCCAGAACGCCGACAGGTACTAGGGGGGATGACGATGAGACCCCATGGCAGCTTGGCGAATGCAAGGGGTGGGTCTTGTTATGGCCAAAGAGTCTGCTTCGTCTAGAGGCGGCCGTGAGCACACCCATGACCACACAACCTCAGCAAGGTATGAACGTCAAGACCCTACCTACCCAAGCATCGCCTGTCGTGCTGGGTGATAGCGGACGGGGTGAGGAAGTGGCTCCATTAGTCGCTGATGACGTCGCCGCCATCGAAGAAGCAATGCATGATGCCATCAACGAGGATGATGATGACACTCTATAGTATCTCAATATTGGCGCCTATGACGATGGAGGATTGATGACTCAGTAGTATGAGTACTCAGGGTTTGAGCGTCATGAGTCAGTGCCTAAATTGCCGGAGGACGAACGTATTATATACGACCTTCTGGTAGCAAAGAAGCATAGGAAGAGACCGAGGAAAGGCAACAAAGCTGCTTCTATGATCCAACCGCCTTAGCCACCTCGGGTTCAAGACCGTATACCTACCCCCGGTGCAGCAAAATGGCATATACCCGGTGAACCAATCCTAACTAAGGCATCGGTAGAGGCCATATACGACGATCTAAGGAGACTTCATGATGATGTGCGCGGAGAGAGAAAAGCCTCATCGCCGCAGAAAATCCAGGATACCCACTCTACGTGGTTAACATGCCACGACAAAGGTCATTCGTCGACACATTACCCGCACAGAAGTTCTTTCTTCGATTCGATTACATCTTCGACATGTTTCACTTGAAGAAGTTGGATTTTACGTTTGTCTGCCTTTATGCCTTGTACATAAACTACATCATCAGGATTGAGCAGATACCTTATATCTGTGTCGCTGACCCGTACTTCATGCATGAGGTCTTCTTGGCAGTCTGCGCAGAGCACCATGAAAACGTGAGGGACTACATCGTTGATTTCATGGTCACCAATAAGGACAAGGAG
Source organism: Triticum dicoccoides (assembly GCF_002162155.2). Classification (NCBI taxonomy): domain Eukaryota; kingdom Viridiplantae; phylum Streptophyta; class Magnoliopsida; order Poales; family Poaceae; genus Triticum; species Triticum dicoccoides. The sequence goes on along the minus strand of NC_041386.1, from coordinate 299,196,454 downwards.
ATGATTCTCGTGCCTTATCATCCCATGTAAGTCATCCGCGTGGATATCCTTCCTTCGATTTCAATCATTCATTTGCATGGTGGAGGCTAATTAATTTGAGGTGTTTACTTATTTTGCGCAGCGGCGGGCGCGCCAACCTCATCATCCTTTACCCCCGATACTCCCACGCTCTTTACTTGGACTCGTTGAAGAAAATGAACAAAAAGGATTACACCCACATCAAGTCTGTTCTCAACAGTGCTATCTTTTACTATGACGCACAGGGTGGAGAGATCAAGACCTAGAAGGAAAAGGAACAGCAGGCCCGCCTTCGGCCATAAGACCGACTTTTGCTGACTCCAGCAACCGAGTGATACTCTTAGTGATGGATTCTATGTCCAACACCACATGATGGAGTACAGACGGGATCAGCAGAACCTTCGCATGTCACCTAAATCCGGCGATGCCCATATTCTGCAATGGGCAAAGAATGTAGGAGATATCTCGGACCATCGACTTCGAGCTGAGTTCTATCACATCCGGCGTGAACTTACCCAAATCATCATGAAGGAGGTCCTTGAAAAAACAGGGGTGTTCTACAAGGAAGGGAAAATGTTGCGGGAAGACGTCCGAACACGCGTAGACGCTCAGCGTCTTGACCAAAAGCCTTTCACTAAGATTGGGGACTATCTCCCTGACTTGGATGGATGGTGCGACGTGTTGGAGTGATTGTCGATATATGACAATGTGTCCGTTTAGTCCATACTTTCTGAGTGACAAATCTTTGAGTTATGCACGATGAAACTTTATTTTTGATGTAATTGAACCGTCCTCCTCAACTTGGGAAGATCACTCTAGTTAGGGCATTTTGGGTATGATGAACTTTGTTATTGAACCGTCCTCCTCAACTCGCTTATGATATGTTGCTTCTATTTTTGCCAAGTCTATCTCATTCTGTTGCTCAACTATATATGTTGCATATCATCGACTCATGTGACGATGCAGGTGCATAGATCATCGATGACAAAGAAGTGCTACGCCAGGAGTATACGACAAGTGGCCGGAGTGTCAGGCCCAGGTGTACCGGTTTCCGGTTTCAGAGCGATAGCCAGTAGTTAGTTTAGGTTCACGCTAGTGCGAGAGAGGGATACGAACCGATGCCTCACGAAGTACTACATTATGTATGATGAGACATGTCATGTAACTTGTATAGCTATATCGTGATTATGATGTGATGACATGATTTGTGTTGGATGATATGATGAGACTTATGTGTATGATATGGTGAGCATATTGCATGTTTATGATATGTTTAGAATACATTATAAAACCTATACAAAAACATCGCAAATATGCGGCAAAAAAGATATGAGAAAATATAGTAGTAGCGCTCTTTAGCGTTGGACAGGAAAACACTACTGCTAAAGCACTTAGCAGTAGCGCTGGTATGGGACGTGCTACAGCTAAGTAGGTATAGCAGTAGTGCGTGTCGACACGCGCTACTCCTAAACGTTAGCTGTAGCGCAGGTACCCTCACTACTAATACACCAAATATCCGTGCTACTGCTGGGCTTTTCCCTAGTAATGTAGGGTTTGAGATGAGATGGTGCTGGGGAACATGTTGATCAAGATTGGTCCTCCCACGATGAGAGGATCGTTGGTGAAGATGATGGCTTCGATTTCCCCCTTCCCGAGGAAAGTTTCCCTGATGGAATGTCTCTGCCGGAGAGTAAAAGTTCCCCTACCTAGGTTCCACATCGAGACGGCAACGCTTCTTCCCGAAACCGCCCTTATGATTTCTTCTAGGTCAAATGGCACCATATAGGAGAAGATGGGCCTCAGAGGCCTGCCCGGGGCGCCACAAGCTCGGGGGCGCGCCCAGGGGGGTAGGGCATGCCCCAGGCTTCTGGCTGCCTGGTGGGTCCCCCTCTAGTATTTCTTTCACCAATAATTTTATTATATTCCAAAACAATTCTTCGTTAATTTTCATCTCATTTGGAGTTGTTCATAAAAATTGCCTCGATATAGCCCTTTCAGGTCTACAATTCCAGCTGCCGGCATTCTCCCTCTTCATGTTAAACTTGCAAAATAAGAGAGAAAAGGCATTAGAATTGTATTATAAAATGAAATAATAGTCCATAATGCAATAAATATCGACATAAAAACATGATGCAAAATGTCGTATCAACTCCCCCAAGGTGAGACCTCGCTTGTCCTCAAGCGAAAGCTGAAATCGATAATGATGACCACATGTTTAGAGAGAGAGAGAGGTGTCGATAAAAATAAAATTACAGAAATGGAAGCATCATGGTCATTATCATAAAAGCAAGATATCATCATAAAACTTCTCATGCTAGAGTAACAATTCATTCACAAGCTAAAGTATGAACCATAAACTTTATTGGAAACTAACAAACTATGTTCTCAGTCATTGAAACAATTACAATCCATCATATTTTTAGGAAGAGTCTATGTAAGAGCTTTGTTTGGAAAGTTTACATACTCAACCATCATATAGTCTTCTATGATTGCTAATAGTCAAGGCATATTTATAGAGGAAAAGTCTTAGTCAGACACATAGAAAGATAGGGGCATATGATTTCAACTCCCAACTTATTAACCTCAAGGGTAATGTCAACAATAATAACTTATGATCACCTGCATTCAACTACATATATACTTTCTGATCTATCTACCACATGATGCATAAAAGTAAATACATGAAAGTACAAGATAGGCCCTTCGTAGAGGAACTAGAGGTTGTCATGCACTTTTTATTTTTGGATGTGCAAACTCTTAATGGAAAGGAACCTCACTTTGTATTGCCCCTTGTGATAGCAACCTTTATTATGCAGTCTCACTTTTATTTCTTCACCATCACAAGATCATACAAAGCTTACTTCCCCTTACAATAAAAGATCATACATATTTATGCGCAATTTTTATTGCTTTTGCACCGATGACAACTTACTTGAAGGATCTTATTCAATCCATAGGTAGATATGGTGGACTCTCATGACATGAAACTGGGTTTAAGGGTTTTGGATGCACAAGTACTATCTGTACTTAGTGTGAATTTTTGGCTAGAAAAAGATCCTAGACAAGAGCCACATGTTAGAAGATCCATAACAATATAGCTTCTATGCGAATGTAAACAACCATTACTTATTATGTTGTCTTCCTTATTCAATGTCAACTAATTGATATAGAATATTTGATGGGGGCTCACGATCATAAAAGATGTACAAGATAGTACATTTATATGTGAGACCTCTCTTCCTTTATTACTTTTTCATGGATTGCACCAATGACCAATGCTATGCTTGTGAACTTCCAATTTTTTATCAACTATACTTATTTTATGTGAAGTCATTACTCCCCATGGGAGTAGCATATGATATTTTATTCTTTTATTTTCCATTGCTAAGATTGAAACAAGAAGGCAAAGCAAAACTCAAACTTCTCTTTATTATATATCTCACACACAATTACATAGGTAGATATATCACTAACTAAGCACTCAAGAATAGATCATACTAAAACTTTATTCTTCTAAATCACGAAATAACTAAGGATCGAACTAATATAGCTAATGATGATAAAAGTGGTGGTGATACGATACCGGGGCACCTCCCCCAAGCTTGGCACAAGCCAAGGGGAGTGCCCATACCCGTGTACTCAAGTCTCCTTTAGTGATGGCGGTGATGATGAAGTAGTAGGCTTGTTCTTCAGCTTACGTTTGAGGATGCAATTTTCCTCCCTCAGCTTATCGACTTCTTGCTCAATCTTGAATAACATTTTACATAATTGATCCTTGCTTTTCTGCAGAAGACGGAACGGGATAAATTGAAGCTTAGATTCATTTACTCTGTTTGGGAGGCTTGACTTCTTGAATTCCACATGCATATCTCTGGGTTGTGGAAGAGTAGCTTCATCTTCTTCTGAGCTAGTGTTCCCCGTTACCTTTAGATCAACATCTTGTTCTTCTTCTGTGGACCAACCATAAGGATCCACATCTCCATAGATCATTGGGTTTGCAATGTAGTGGCAAACATAGCTCTCTCCATCCGAGTCTTGGGATGACATACCTTCAGATCTTTCAGAAAAACAACACAAAACAAGAACAGAGGATATCTCTGCGATACAGTGGTCAAAACACTAGGAAGTATATATAATGTTTTGTTTTCGAGTAGTACAAGTAACATGGAAGGAAAATAGAGTCGCGAAAGTCCACGAGGGGGCCACAAGTGTAACATCCCAAATTTTCAATTTGGAATGTTATACATTAGAGCATCATTGCATATCATGTTTTATTGCATTTTGGTTGATCCGAGAAATTTCACGCAACTCAAGGACCTACGGAGAGAGTTGGGGATTTCGTTATTTTCATATTTGAGTTTTTCTCGAATTATGAAAAGAGGATCGTTTGATTTTAATTATTTTTTTCTCTGAAATATTACTTTTATTAAAAATAAAAGAGAGAGGATAAAATGACTTCCTCAAAATAAAAAAATATCAGAGATTTAATATTAAAATCAAACAAGATTTTTTATTCGGAGTACTGTCGCTATTTTATTTGAATTAGGAAAAATATGCATTTTTCAAAATTGCATTTTAGGCCCAAATAAATGTTCACCTTGTCCGGCTTATTTTTAGAGGACAGGGAAAACTTATTTCGTGATTTTTGGAGTCCGTTTAGTATTTATTTTCTTTCTTTTTCTGCACGTCAAAATTATTTAAAAAAAAGTCAACCGACTTAGGGCCGTACTCGGCGAGGACTTCTCGGGCCGACCTTTAAAGCCCGATGCCCCGATCCGCCCCAGCCGCCCGAAACCCTAGCCCGCCTCGCCGCCCGATCCGCTGCCCCGCCGCCCGATCTACCGCCG
>NC_041386.1:299182846-299190957 GCF_002162155.2 Triticum dicoccoides | reverse complement strand
TTGCCACCGCGTCGCCGCCCTGCCGCCGCGCCGCCGGATCGCCGCGCCACCCGCGCCGCCTCTCGCCGGAGTGCCACGCCACCGCCGTCCCGCCGGACCCCGCCAGAGTTCGAGGTAGCCGCCGCCGGTTTTTTAAAACCGATTGTTTTTTTCGTAAACCCTAGATCCTTTTTTAACCAGTTCGGTTTATTTTTTTCGGTTTAGCTATTTAGCAAACGTCCATTTTTATGTTCGACTGTACGAATAGTTTTCACTGTTTAGCCGCAGATAACGAATGTTCGTTCGTTAGCCTGTTCGTCAGTTTATCTTTTTCTCGGATTTTCCACGATTATTTTCGTTCGCGATTCCTGATCCGATTTTCGTTCTAGTATAACTTTTCGCTCGTATATCGGAATCAGGCGATTCAAGCGCCTAGAGTTCCGTCTCGAAACCCTCTTTCCGTTTAACCAACTTAAACATGTTTTTGCTACTGTAATATTTGACCTAGGTCCAGATTAGTAAACAAAGCTTGTTTCTCTCACCGTTTGAGTTTTGTTGCTTCATTTGATTTGATTCTTTTTGCCAACCGGAGTTCTTAAGTTGGACTTTCTGGTTAGATCTCTTATTTTAGTTTTACCCATGCTTTTGCTTGATTGCTTATTGTATGCTTGTTTGATTGTGATAGAGTACTTGGAGTGCGAAGCGTGCTACATCGAGTCTCTAGGTTTCACGGATCATCAGCAAGGCAAGTAACACTTTGATCATACCTCTTACTACCCAGTTTTCATTGGATTAGATCAACCCTCAAACATTGCATGGTTAGGATCTAAATTAAATTGTGGGGTTTTGGAAGTAGATGAGGTAGTACCTATTCACCTGTTTATTATTCAAACCCTGGGAGTTACTTCTACGTTGCTTATATTACAATGCTATGCTAGTAGACGTGGATTGGTTTTGAGTGTTCCATGACAGATGTGAGATTGTTAATTTAATGGTTCAACTAAGGTGGCAACTTTAATACACATCTGGGTGGATTGAGGCACCTGGGGAACCCAGTGATTGCCTGTATTTTTGAAAATCCCGGGGTACCGTATGATTCTCCTATGGACCGCCACCCTGGCTCAAAGGGATCATGAGATTATTCATACTGGAAACTTCCGTGTGCATCCACATGCCATTATGAGCTCTGGCATAGTTGATTAAGTCGTGTGAACTCTTATAGTGGCAAACTAGCAGATGTAGGGGATGTAGGTGTACCGGTCTACCCATCGTAAGGTGCTAACACTTCTGAAAGACTGTGTCTCGGTCATCCGTTTCTCAAACACCTTGTAGTGCGAGAAATCCAATGGAGGCCATCGAGTCTTGTGGGGAAAAGTGCACAAACCTCTGCAGAGTGTATAAACTAATCATGGTTAGCCGTGTCCCCGGTTATGGACATCTTGAGTATATAGTTCTTGGATTATCATGTGGATCTCATCACTCTTAATATAATTTTATTGGGTTTAATGATGATTACTTTTTAATTGGGATTGAGTTGGGTGAACCCTCTCAATGTTTAACAACCACCATGATAGTTAAATAAAATTTATTCCTGTGCAGTAGGGAAAAATTGGCTTTACGCAAAAACAATCAACCATACAACCTCCACCAGCCATATATGCATATAGTGATAGCTTTATTCTATTCATTACTCTCTTATGTTACCTTGCCAGCATATTCTATGTGCTGACCCATTTTCGGGCTGCAACGTATCATGTTGCAGACTTTTCAGAAGACGAGTAAGGAGCCTTAGGTCGTGGTCTTTCACTCAGTGATGCCGTTGGAGTTGATGGACTCACTTTATCTTCCAAGCCTTCCGTTGTTATCGTATTAGATGGCCTTAAGCCATATTTATTGTAATAAGTTCTCTTTTGAGACATTCCATGTAATAAGTGTGTGATTTCCACTCTGTTATAAATCCTTCGAGTACTGTGTGTGTCAGCATTACCGATCCAGGGATGACACTTATATACAGAGATCAGACTGTTTGAGGTCTGGTCGCTACAAAGATGGTATCAAAGCACACGCTGACTGTAGGACACGACCACTAAGCTAAAGCCCTAGATCACTATTCTCTTCTCATTTCTAACTCCTCTCCTTTTCCTACTCTTTAGGATGGCAGACGCAAGGAACAAGTTTGCGCAACCGGATGAAGACGCCCCTTTTGTAAGACACTTGAAGGAAGTCACTAGGTACCTGAACATTGGAATACCAAGCTTCACCGGGACTTACAATGTCACTTTACCAGAAGAGGAGCGCTGGATGATTCAAGTTCAAGTTCCAGGAAGGACATTCACACTAGTCACTGAGACCATAGAGTTTTCTTTCGATGCACCAACCTAGAGTCTAGGAAAGAGTATGGCAGCTCACATCACCATGGGACGCATTGGAGAAGTTTACCACAAGGATCTCAAGGATACTATCTACCAGATTTGTGGGCACCGAGATGAGCAATGGGAGATGATCAGCATTAGGAAGGGTAGATCCATTGCAGCTTTCGTCCAGGAGTTAAACCAGCATATTCGCCGCCAGGAGAACCAGATGTGCGCAGGCATGATAGATCTAAAGAAGGCAATGACCAGGATCACGGAGCTTGAATAAGAACTCTAGGATACTCGTGAAGATTATGAGGAGGAAATCGTCATACTAGTGGAGAGGAATGATGATCCGTAAAGGAAGCTAGGAGTATTCATGGGAGACCCCACACCAGGAGGAGAAGACGAAGAACCCAAGGAGATTCGTCTGGAGGACTACATCATCATCGATGACACCGACTCAGACCCCGACGATAGCGATGATGACTATGTTGCTGAAGCTGGAGCAGATGTCATGGAGTCTTCGACCGATCAATATTTCTAGTTGACCACCAAAATAGTAGTAGTAGTCTACCATGTAAATAGTATAGTCCAATCACTTTGTAATGATAGATCTAGATCGATTGCATGCCTTGCTTGATTGATTGAGTGATATGATTGTGTTTGTCTCATGTGCATATGGGTAGTGTTTTCTCACTAGACCTCATTCTATTCTATTCTCCTCTCTCTAAACCCTCAGATGCCTCCGAGACGTGACCCCGGATTTACCTTTCCATCGGAGCTCACTCAGTTGATCCAGTAGCAGAATACCCTGATGCAGCTATTAGTTCAGAACCAAGGCAACAACAACAACAACAACCCACCACCACCAGCAGCAGTTGACAACTTAGCCCATTTTCTAAGGTTGCAGCTGCCGATGTTTTCCAGTAGCACTGACCCGATAGTTGCAGATGATTGGCTCCGCAGGATTGGAAGGGAGTTAACCACTACAGGATGCACAGATGTTGAGAACGTGCATTTTGCCGCACACCAATTGGATGGACCAGCAGCCTCAAGGTGGGAGAATTACACTGTCACTTATCCTTTAGCCACTGCCACATGGGACCAGTTCCAATAGGCTTTCCGTACTGCCCATGTATCAGCAGGAGCTATGGCCATGAAGAAGCGTGAGTTTCGCAACTTACGCCAAGGAGGACGCACTGTTGGCCAGTATGTGGATGAGTTTAGTAAGTTAGCACGTTATGCTCCAGATGACGTTGCTACGGATGCAGCTAAGAAGGAGAAGTTTCTGGAGGGACTAAATGATGAGCTAAGCATGCAGTTGATGGTAGCAAATTTCAATAACTACCAGGAGTTGGTGGATAGAGCTCTCATGCTTGAAGGGAAGCATCAACAGATTGACAACCGCAAGAGGAAGTATGCACAAGGGAAGTATAATTCTGGAGCCCAGCAGAGACCCCGTTTCACCCCGAACTCGGGAGGACTTGTTCATAACCATGGAGGCCACACTCATAATGGAGGAAGTTCGCACAATCATAGTGGCCCCAAGAACGGCAATGGTAATGGAGGAAGTAGCAGACATAACCGTTCCAACCTGGCAACACCCGCCAAGAAGGACCTAAGCCACGTTACTTGCTACAAGTGTCAGAAGACTGGACATTACGCCAATGAATGTCCTAAAACTAAGCATGGAAATGGCAATGGAAGCTCTGGGAAGAAGTCCAACCCTTTCAACAAGGGAGTGAACCACGTTAATGTGGAGGAGATTGAAGCCCAGCCAGATGCAGTAATTGGTAAGTTTTTGGTTAAGTCATTTACTGCAGTCGTTCTTTTTGATACTGGTGCATCTCATTCATACATATCGAGGGGAGTTGTGGATAAGTATAAGTTTGCCACTAGAGTTCTTAACACACCCATGTTAGTAACCTCACCCGGAGCAGAGTATATGGCAAGCCATGGATGTTTTCAGATGCCATTGGCCATAGGTAGGCATGTTTTCCCCTCCGATCTGATAATTTTGAAATCGCAAGGTTTGGATGTGATTCTAGGTATGGATTGGCTATCGATGTATGGAGGAAACATCAATTGCGCAAGTAAGACGATTTTACTCACCACCCCAGAAGGAAGAAGGATCAAGTATGTTTCCCGGCATGTGCCGAATAGGACTCAAGTAAATTGCTTATCGGGAGTAGTACATGAGGAAGTACCAGTGGTGAAGGAATTTCTGGATGTATTTCCAGAAGAGTTGCCAGGCATGCCACTGGATAGAGACATAGAGTTTTTGATAGAGCTTTTGCCAGGCACTGGACCAATATCTAAGAGACCGTATAGGATGCCCGCACAGGATTTAGAGGAAATTAAGAAGTAGATTAAGGAGTTACTGGATAAGGGATATATTCTCCCAAGCTCGTCACCTTGGGGATCACCAGTACTTCTAGTGGATAAGAAGGATGGATCGTTAAGGATGGTTGTTGATTATCGTGGATTAAATGAAGTAACAATCAAGAACAAGTACCCACTGTCGATGATCAATGATTTGTTTGATCAATTGCAAGGAGCTAAGGTGTTTTCCAAGATCGATCTGCGATCAGGTTATCACCAGTTGTAGATTCGAGAGCAGGACATACCTAAGACAACTTTTACCACAAGGTATGGGCTATATGAGTATACCGTTATGTCATTTGGCCTGACTAACGCACCTGCCTACTTTATGAACATGATGAACAAGGTGTTTATTGAGTTTTTGGATAAGTTCGTCATAGTGTTCATGGATGATATTCTGGTCTACTCGAAGAATGAAGAGGAACATAAGGAACATTTGCGTTTGGTACTTGGGAAGCTCGGGGAACATCAGTTATACGCCAAGTTCAGCAAGTGTGAATTTTGGCTGAAGGAAGTTGGATTTCTTGGACATGTTATATCCGGAGAAGGAATAGCAGTAGACCACAACAAAGTTGTCACCGTGACAAATTGGGAAGCACCCACGACAGTTGGAGAGATCCAGAGTTTTCTTGGACTCACAGGATACTACCGGAGGTTCATTGAGAATTTCTCAAAGATTTCAAAACCAATGACAGAGTTGTTAAAAAAGGACACCAAGTTCAATTGGACTGAGGAATGTGAGGCCAGTTTTCAGGAGTTGAAGAGACGCTTGGTTACATCTCCAGTGTTGATCCTGCCAGATCAACGCAAGGATTATGAAGTGTATTGCGATGCTTCTCGTCAAGGACATGGAGCCGTACTTATGCAGGAGGTAAGAGTTGTTTCATATGCCTCACGACAGCTTAAACCCCATGAGTTAAATTATGCTACGCATGATTTGGAGTTAGCAGCCGTAGTACATGCATTGAAGACATGGAGACATTTTCTTATCAGAAACCAATGTGAGGTATACACAGATCACAAGAGTTTGAAGTATATCTTTACACAGAAGGAGTTGAATCTCAGGCAGAGGAGATGGTTAGAACTCGATATGAAATTGCACTATCATCCCGGAAAGGCTAACGTAGTAGCCGATGCATTGAGCCGCAAGAGTCATGTCAATACCCTCATGATCGGAGGATTACCCAGGCAGTTAGCAGAAGACCTTCGTGAGCTATGTTTGGAGATAGTTCCGAGAGGTTATGTAGCAGCTTTGGAGATTCAGTGTACTTTGATGGGTAAGATCAGAGAAGCGCAAAAGACGGACAAGGAGATTGCCGAGATAAAGGAAAGGATGAGCAAAGGAAAGGCCAAGGGATTTCGTGAGGATGAGCACGATACTTTATGGTTTGAGGACCGCGTATATGTGCCCAAGGATCAGGAGCTCAGGAAGTTGATTCTACAAGAGGCCCATGATTCACCATATTTGATTCACCCAGGAAATACAAAAATGTATCTGGATTTGAAGGACAATTTCTAGTGGACCATTATGAAGAAGGATATTGCGGTGTATGTAGTAGTTTGTGATGTATGTCAGAGAGTGAAGGCAGAACATCATAAGCCAGTAGGATTGCTACAGCCATTGCCTATACCCGAATGGAAGTGGGATAAACTAGGCATGGATTTTATCACGGGATTGCCCAGGACTCGTTCAGGCTATGACTCGATATGGGTTGTAGTCGATCGACTGACGAAAGTAGCTCATTTCATCCCAGTAAAGACCACTTACACCAGTGCTAAGTTGGCAAAGATCTATATGACCAGCATTGTATGTCTGCATGGAGTTCGGAGGACCACTGTATCAGACAGAGGAACCCAGTTTACCTCAAAGTTTTGGAATCAATTGCATGAAACTTTGGGAAGCAGACTAGAGTTCAGTACAGCTTTTCACCCGCAAACAGATGGACAGAGTGAAAGAGTAAATCAGATTCTGGAGGACATGTTGAGAGCTTGTGCACTAGACTATGGATCTAGTTGGGATGATAATTTGCCTTATGCAGAGTTCTCCTATAACAACAGTTATCAAGCCAGTTTCAAGATGGCCCCTTTCGAAGCACTGTACGGAAGGAGGTGCAAAACACCATTGTTATGGGACGAAGTTGGAGACCGACAGTTGTTTGGACCATATTTGATTAAAGAGTCTGAAGAGAAGGTTAAGCTGATTCGTGATAGACTCAAGGTAGCCCAATCTAGGTGGAAGAGTTATGTGGATTTGAAACGCAAGGAGACAATCTACGAAGTCGGAGATAGAGCATATCTTCGAGTATCACCACTCCGAGGAGTGAAGCGTTTTGGAGTTAAGGGGAAGTTAGCACCACGTTTTGTGGGACCATACAGAGTTTTGGAACATATGGGAGAAGTTGCTTACAAGTTGGAATTACCCAAAGGATTGTCCGGAGTTCACGATGTGTTTCACGTTTCTCAGTTGAAGAAGTGCCACGCGGAGATGGCTGCAATTCCTCTGAGAGATACAATGCCTCTAGAAGCGATACGGTTGGATAGTGATTTGAACTACGAGGAGAAACCAGTCAAGATACTCGAGTTTGCCAGCCGAGTTACGCGCAACAAGGTTATCAAGTTTTGCAAGGTTCAGTGGAGCCACCATACCTAGGATGAAGCTACTTGGGAATGAGAGGAAGACTTACGAAAGGATCACCCTCACCTATTTTCTAGCCAACCCGAATCTCGAGGGCGAGATTCATCTTAAGGGGGGTACGTTTGTAACATCCCAAATTTTCAATTTGGAATGTTATACATCAGAGCATCATTGCATATCATGTTTTATTGCATTTTGGGTGATCTGAGAAAGTTCACGCAACTCAAGGACCTACGGAGAGAGTTGGGGATTTCATTATTTTCATATTTGAGTTTTTCTCGAATTATGAAAAGAGGATCGTTTGATTTTAATTATTTTTTTCTCTGAAATATTACTTTTGTTAAAAATAAAAGAGAGAGGATAAAATGACTTCCTCAAAATAAAGAAATATCAGAGATTTAATATTAAAATCAAACAAGATTTTTTATTCGGAGTTTTGTCGCTATTTTATTTGAATTAGGACAAATATGCGTTTTTCAAAATTGCATTTTAGGCCCAAATAAATGTTCACCTTGTCCGGCTTATTTTTAGAGGACGGAGAAAATTTATTTCAGGATTTTTGGAGTCTGTTTAGTATTTATTTTCTTTCTTTTTCTGCACGTCGAAATTATTTAAAAAAAAGTCAACCGACTTAGGGCCGTACTCGGCGAGGACTTCTCGGGCCGGCATTTAAAGCCCGATGCCCCGATCCGCCCCAGCCCGCCCCGCCGCTCGATCCGCCGCCCCGACGCCCGATCCGCCGCCACCACCCCGCCGCCGCG
>NC_041386.1:299139732-299182692 GCF_002162155.2 Triticum dicoccoides | reverse complement strand
CGACCCGCCAGATCCTGCTGGAGTTCGAGGTAGCTGCCGCCGTTTTTTTAAAACCGATCAGTTTTATTTCGTAAACCCTAGATCCGTTTTTAACCGGTTCGATTTATTTTTTTCGGTTTAGCTATTTAGCGAACGCCCATTTTTACGTCCGGTTTTACGAATGGTTTTCACCGTTTAGCCGCAGATAACGAACGTTTGTTCGTTAGCATGTTCATCAGTTTTTCTTTTTCTCGGATTTTCCGCGATTATTTTTGATTGCGATTCCTGATCCGATTTTCGTTCTAGTATAACTTTTCGCTCGTTTATCGGAATCAGGCGATTCAAGCGCCTAGAGTTTCGCCCCGAAACCCTCTTTCCGTTTAACCAACTTAAACAAATTTTTGCTACTGTAAAATTTGACCTAGGTCCAGATTAGTAAACGAAGCTTGTTTCTCTAGTCGTTTGAGTTTTGTTGCTTCGTTTGATTTGATTCTTTTTGCCAACCGGAGTTCTTAAGTTGGAATTTTTGGTTAGATCACTTATTTGAGTTTTACCCATGCTTTTGCTTGATTGCTTATTGTATGCTTGTTTGATTGCGATAGAGTACTCGGAGTGCGAAGCGTGCTACATCGAGTCTCTAGGTTTCACGGATCATCAGCAAGGCAAGTAACACTTTGATCATACCTCTTACTACCCAGTTTTCATTGCATTAGATCAACCCTCAAACATTGCATGGTTAGTATCTGAATTAAATTGTGGGGTTTGGGAAGTAGATGAGGTAGTACCTATTCACCTATTTGTTATTCAAACCCTGGGGGTTACTTCTACGTTGCTTATATTACAATGCATAGGCACGGGAACAAGATTGAAGCACTAGCACAAGTCAGAGATTGAAGGACCAGGAGATTCGAAGAGCATACGGCTCAAAGGGACCAAGATCGAGGTAGAGGAGCAAGATATCGGCAAGAGAAGGGCCTCCCTTGCTGGGAAGTCGAGCCCGGCAAGGGGTGAGGCCACTACCAGAAGCAGGCAACCAAGGCCCCCGGCAAGGTCTGCCGGGGCTCGCGGAGGCAAAACCACCCCACCAACCACTCAAGCGTGACCCACGTCGTTAATCAATGCGGTGTCAAGCCGCAAGATGATTAAGTGGCAGCCATTCGCCACATGGCAGCCATTTCCTACAGAAGAACCCCACAAGTGACACTCGTCCCGTGACGTGTCAAGAGAACAGGCGCGAAACTGGAAAGATAGTCCGGCAAGCCTTGCCGGGCAATCAGTTATGTGACACTAAGCAGTGCATTAAATGCACCCTGTCAGCCCACACAGTTAGGTATGATAGCACTGTTTGCTATCATATTAGTGGATAATAACTACGTTGGCATTGTGGTGACCCCTTAATCTATAAAAGGAGGCCCATGGCACCTGTAGGAGGGGTTAGAAGGTTAGAAACTGGACAAACCCATATGCGCGTAGTCACAACTACCCATAGGCAACCCCTGCCGGGCAAGTGTACTACGCCCCACCACCTCCATTCCACCATCAATCCACCAAAGTAGGAGCAGGGTTTTATGCCTCACAGCGGCCCGAACCTGGGTAAATTGCTTGTGTTCTCTCTGCCGTGCTGCCGTGCGCTGGTCTGCTCTTTGTGCAACGTGGCGTCCCCCTGCAGAACCAGCAAGGGGCCTCATGGTCCCATAGGTGGCCGTGGATATCCCGCGACATCTTTGGTGCGCTAGGTAGGGGGTCGCTTGCGCGAACATGAAAGTGTGCACAACGCGTCATCTTCATCACCATCTTCGCCTTCGACGACGCCATCGACCATGGTGCCTAAGAAGAAGAAGTCTGGCCATTTAGCCCATCCGTCCACCTCAAAGGCTCTACCGCTCGTGGCCTCTAGTGCCTCAGAGGATGCGGGGGTGAGCGAGGATGTGAACGCTGCTGGGGGCGCGATTGGAGTAGGTGGCACCATCGCCTCTCCCCCCGCGGCTGGCACGGGGGCTGGAGATGTCAGAGGAGAACAACATCAACAACGCCTTGGGAGTCACGGTCCACAAGGTGCGGACGAGGAGGTCACTCCGCCTGTACCTCCTCCTCCCACTGATGGGCACAGCCGCAACAACGGAGCTCGCTCCAGGGCGAGCCATCGCCCTCCGGCCGCCCCCACCACGGGAGCGACCGCGACCCATGCGTGTCCTCCCAGACGAGGCGACCGGACCGCTGCGCCCGACAGAGCTATTGGCCCACAGCCCTCCAAGATGCGGTCGAGCTTGTCATGGCATGTGAAGCCTGCCAGTTCGATTCCAAGAGAACACACCTGCCTGCCCAAGCCCTTCAGACAATCCCTTTATGATGGCCATTTTCAGTCTTGGGGCTTGATATCCTCGGCCCCTTCCCCCGAGCAATCGGGGGCTTTGAATTCTTGTTTGTCGCCATTGACAAGTTTAAAAAGTGGCCTGAAGTGACTGTTGCAAGAAAGGTGACTACTCAGTTAGCTATAAAGTTCTTGAAAGAATTGGTGTGTCATTTTGGAGTTCTGGCAAGGATCATCACCGACAATGGCACCCAATTCACGAGCCACACCTTCATGCAATATGGTCGTACCCTCGGATGCAGGATCTCATTCGCCTCTATGGCACACCTGCAGAACAATGGACAAGCTGAGAGGGCGAACACTTAAGTGATATGTGAACTCAAGACAAGAACTTTTGATACGTTGCAGAAGGATGACAGGCGGCGGATCGAGGAGCTACCAGTAGTTCTCTGGTCCCTCAGAACGACACCTAACCGAGCTACCGCGAAGACTCCCTTCTCCCTGGTCTACGGGTCAGAAGCAGTCATCCCCACGGAACTCATTTACGGGTCCTCTCGAGTGCCTCCCTACGATGAAGTAGCGCAAGATCAGCATCGGCGTGACGATGCTGTGCTACTCAAGGAGAACCGTCTCCAGGCTGCTACGCATGCTGCATGCTACCAGCAAGCCCTGTGTCGCTATCACAGCCGCAGGGTCATGCCCGGTGTTTTGATGAAGGTGACATTGTCCTTAGGTGTGTTTAGTCTGCCAAGGGTACAAACAAGCTATCACCAAAGTGGGAAGGCCCTTACTAGGTGGTACGAGTCACCAGACCCGGCGCAATCCGTCTAGAGACCGGAGATGGCACCCAGTTGCAAAACTCATGGAATATTGAGCATCTCCGCAAGTACTACCCGTAAGGCGTGAGGCTGTCGGGCAGTCCACATGTAACCCCTTGTACAAAGCCGGGGCGATGACCCCGTGTAAGAGAAAATAAAGAAGCACTATAGGGGGGCCCCCAACTAAGATTGCATGCATGCATGAGCACACCAAGATCACTGCATAAGCATTTCATGAGTATTTGCATATGCATATAGATAGGATCGCATCCTGCATTCATTCTCATCTACATGAAGTTGCAGGTTCCTGCTGTGAACTTGCCTCCGACAAGAGGCGAGAAGATTGCACAGCACAACGATCCCCGTCAAGCCAAACATATAAGTTTTACCTCTTGTCCATTAGTGTTCTATAAAGCTATAACTTTGCATGAGAAAACCTCGCCTCTCTTTTGAAATTTAGGTGCTCCCATCCATGAATCGAACGTTGCTTCAGTCAGGATGGTCGCAGTAGCCTTTGGTGAAAAAGAGTTGGTGGGGGGCTGGCCCCTCTATCTGTTCCTCAGCAGATGTAGCTCTCAGGCAAACAAAGAGGGTGCCGACAGGATATCCTGCCAGGGAAAACTCATTTAATTTCATTAAAGAGGTGCTCCACCTCTGCATGGACATACACATGCACGGGTTCCCGACAAGGTTCATATTTTTCATTCATATACTAATACAAGTACAAGAATTAGAAAACACAAAGATGGACCCGAAGGATTACATTATTTGAATTAAAATTTGGCGATTGCCTACAAGTTTAAGATTAAAAAAAGATAAGTGACACGTTATGCCTTTGCCCCTGTCCATCTCCCACAGGAAGAGGTCGAAGGGGCCGGAGGCGCGCACAGCTAGGATTCGACACCTCCCCAGGATCAGGACGGCGCCGCTCCCCGACAGGGAGGAAGAAACTGGAGGGCAGGCGTGGATGGTAACGCTGTCGGAGGACCAGATGGGAGGCACAAACTGACTGGCAAACACGACTCGTCGGAACAGTCGTCCCCGTTCTTGACGCGAGCCGAAGACCTCGGTGCGACCGCCACGCCAGGCACCATGCTCTCTAAGCCCTTCCACAAAGAGCATGGTCATCCCCGGGAGCCCTGGCATTAGAAGTCACCTCACGTCCTGAAGACGTGTGAGGAAGCGAGAATCCTTCCTGTCCGACGAGAAAACCGCGACCAGGAGGGGCCAGATTCGCCCCCGTTAATGGCGAATCAATCCTACGGCTCCTCCCCAATACCCTGATAATCCCCAAGTGCAGGGAATCATCGTAGCAATTTCCAAAGATGGAAGTGATAAATATGGAGTGTTGAACCCACAAGGAGCTAAAGGTAAGATCAATATTCTCTCAAGCCCTATCTGCCACTAATACGACTCTACGTACACCAAACGTTTGCTTCCAACTAGCAATGATAAATAAAACTACGTTGTGGGTATGAAAAGGATAACATTGTATGATATCAGAGAGCTAAAATATGAAAGTAGGTACTGTTATCATAAAGTTAGAATATATTACTAAATATTATAAATAGCGAGTGTGGAACAGTGATGGGTCGGAGTGTGGAATTGTCCTAGGCAATTGTTAACAAGACCGGTAATCACTATTGCAATTTCATATGAGCGAGAGGCATAAGCTAACATACTTCCTCTTCTTGGATCATATGCACTTATGATTGGAACTCTAGCAAGCATCCGCAACTACTAAAGATCATTAAGGTAAAACCCAATCATAGCATTAAAGTATCAAGTCCTCTTTATTCCCATACGCCATGTCCCGCTTATCTGTGTTTGTATTTCAGTCACTCATGCAACGCAGACAATAAGCAAACCATGGACATATTGCAACATCCTACAGTGGGAATCCCTCACACTTGCGCGATACGGAGGGCACCATAGGACAACACCAAAGTAAAACATACAACTCATACCAATCTAGATCATCAATCAACTCAAAGACAATGGATATCTATCCAAAACATCAAAGGATGGCAAAACATCATTGTATCATAATATGTGGCATAAAGCACCATGTTCAAGTAGGGATTACAGCGGGGTGCAGGAGAGTGGACCGTGTAAAAGAGATGAGGATGGTGATGTTGATGAAGACGATCACCGCGACGATGATTCCCCTCCCGATGGCGCTCCGGTGCCATCGAGAGAGAGGAGGAGGGGTTCTCCCCATTGTGCTTCCTCCTCTATGGCCTCCCCCCTGGATGGGGAGAGGTTCTCCCTCTGGTCCTTGGCCTTCATGGTTATGATAGCCCCATCGGGATCCTCCTCCATAGCCTCCGGTGATGATGGCCCCCTCCGGCAGGGTGCCAGAGAGGGCCTAGATTGATTTCTCATGGCTACAGGGGCTTGCGGCGGCAGAACTCCTGATCTAGGTTAATTTCTGGAGGTTTCTGTATATATAAGAGGTTTTGGCATCGAGAACAAGTTAGGGGGTCTCCGAGCTGTCCATGAGGTAGGGGGGCGCACCTAAGGGGGCGCCTCCCACCATCGTGGGCAGCCCTGGACTCTTCTGGCCCAACTCTTTTACTCCATGGCCTTCTTCTGGTCCAAAAATAAACTCCGTCAAGTTTCAGGTCAATTGGACTCCGTTCGGTTTTTCTTTTCTGCGATACTCTAAAATAAGGAAAAAAAATAGAAACTGGCACTGGGCTCTAGGTTAATAGGTTAGTCCCAAAAATCATACAAAATAGCATATAAATGCATATAACATCCAAGGTTGATAATATAATAGCATGAATACTTCATAAATTATAGATACGTTGGAGACGTATCAGCATCCCCAAGCTTAATTCCTGCTTGTCCTCGAGTAGGTAAATGATAAAATAAATAATTTATGATGTGTGAACGCTAGCAAGTGCATAGGTTTCATCAATGATAGTTCCGATCACTTTTTCTAGCGTCAATATATATCATAACAGTAGCTCATCTTCATAAAACTTTTCATGATCAAGTAACAAGCTATTCACATGTTAAAGTATAGATCATAAACTTTCTTGAAACTAACAAACTATATTCTCAGTCATCAAACAATTGCGATTCATCTTATTTTCAGGAAGGGTCTATGTCAGAGCTTTGATTTAGCAAACTCCACATACTCAACTATCATTTTATCTTTCACAATTGCTAACACTGACGTGATATTTATGGGTTCAAAGTTTTAACCGGACACAAAGAAAGATAGGGGCTTATAGATTGGCCTCCCAACCTTTTACCTCAAGGGTAATGTCAACAATAATAGTTCATGATAACTTACATCCAATTGGATATATATATATATATATATATGTGTGTGTGTGTGTGTATATATATATCAGGATCTTTTCAACACAATGTGCTTGCCACAAGATAAAATGTAAAAAGGAAAGGTGAAGATTACCATGACTCTTGCATGAGGGTAGAAGATAAATTTAAAAGATAGACCCTTCGCAGAGGGAAGCAGAGGTTGGCATGCACTTTTATGGTTGGATGCACAAAATCTTAATGCAAAAGAATGTCACTTTATATTGTCACTTGTGATATGGACCTTTATTATGCAGTCCATCGCTTTTATTTCTTCCACATCACAATATCGTATAAAGCGTATTTTCTCCACATTAATAGATCATACATATTTAGAGGGCAATTTTTATTGCATGCACCGATGACAGCTTACTTGAAAGATCTTACTCAATCCATAGGTAGGTATGGTGGACTCTCATGGCAAAACTGGTTTAAGAAATGTTTGGAAGCACAAGTAGTATCTCTACTTGGTGCAAAGAATTTGGCTAGCAAGGGGGAAAAGCAAGCTCAACATGTTGGATGATCCAAGACAACATACTTTATTTCGGATATAAGAAAACATAACCCATTACGTTGTCTTCCTTGTCCGACATCAACCTTTTAGCATGTCAAATTTTAATGAGTGCTCACAATTACAAAATATATCCAAGATAATATATTTATATGTGAAATCTCTCTTCCTTCAATATTCTTTCATGAATTGTTCAAGTGACCAATTATATGTTTGCTAACTTTCAATAAGTTTACCACCTATACCTATTCTGTGTGAAGTCATTACTCCCCATGGTATAAGCATATGAAATTCAGATTTATGATATTCAATTCATTCAACCATTTACTCATAGGATATATGTGAAGCACGTGAGTAAATGACAAACTACTCCAAGAAGATATAAGTGAAGGACACTGAGTAGTCAAATAATTAACTAGCCATGGGAGGGTTCTTTTTCATTCAAGATTTCAGATCCAATGATTTTATTCAAACATCAAGTAAAATTGAAAATACGCTCCAAGCAAAACACATATCATGTGACGAATAAAAATATAACTCCAAGTAAGGTATACCGATAATTTTGAAGACGAAAGAGGGGATGCCTTCCGGGGCATCCCCAAGCTTATGCGCTTGAGTCTTCCTTGAATATTACCTTGAGGTTCCTTGGGAATCCCCAAGCTTAGGGTCTTTCTACTCCTTATTCTCCTCATATCGATATTTCACCCAAAGCTTGAAAACTTCAATCACACAAAACTTAACGGAACTTCGTGAGATAGGTTAGTATGATAAAGAGTAAACCATTCACTTTGGTACTGTCAAAGACAAAGCTCATAATTATTCTCACACAATGCCTACTGTACCATATCATTTCTACAATTTATATTGAGAAATATAAGCCATAGAAACTAGAAGACAAGCAAACTATGCAATGAAAACAGAATCTGTCAGAAACAGAACAGTCTGTAATGATCTGAACACCAACCATACTTATGGTACTCCAAAAATTCTGAAATAAATTGTTGGACTTGAGGAATTTGTCTATTAATCTTCTGAAAAAAGAATCAAGTCAATCGCACTCTTCTATAAAAAGTGGCAACTAATCTCGTGAGCTCAAAGTTTCTGTTTTTTACAGCAAGATCACATTAACTTTCACCCAAGTCTTCCCAAAGGTCTTACTTGGCAATTTATTGAAACAAAAGATATAATACATGATTAATACAGTATCTTAATCATGAGAACACACAAACAGTAACGGTAAATATTGGGTTGTCTCCCAACAAGCGCTTTTCTTTAATGCCTTTTAGCTAGGCATGATGATTTCAATGATGCTCACATAAAAGATAAGAATTGAAACATAAAGAGAGCATCATGAAGAATATGACTAGCACATTTAAACATAACCCACTTCCTATTACTAGGGATTTTGTGAGCACACAATTTATAGGAACAAGGATCAACTAGCATAGGAAGGAAAAAAACAAGGATAACTTCAAAACTTTAAGCACATAGAGAGGAAACTTGATATTATTGTAACTCCTACAAGCATATATTCCTCCCTCATAATAATTTTCAGTAGCATCATGAATGAATTCAACAATATAACCATCACACAAATCATGCTTTTCATCATCTACAAGCATAGAAATTTTACTACTCTCCACATAAGCAAAATTCTTCTCATTCGGAATAGTGGAATCATTACTAACTAAAGTTGACACTCTTCCAGATCCACTTTAGATTATAGTATTATTCATACTCCAAAAGATATAATTGAAGTTCATGGAGCATTCTACAATTAATATAGACTAACCAATATCCAAGCTCAAAATATAGAAGTGAAGCACACGAAGCATTCTATAAAACCATACTCAAAAGATTTAAGTGAGGCATAAAGAGCAATTCTATAAGATCATGCTTAAAAGATATAAGTGAAGCACATGAAGTATTCTATAAATTGATGAAGGGACGTCTCATACTAGCATGGTTCTTAAAGAAAAAGAAAAACACAAAGGACACAAATCATGTGAACAAAACAAAAACCGAGGTATATCGATATTTGTTGAAGAAGAAAGATGGGATGCCAACCGGGGCATCCCGAAGCTTAGATGCTTGAGTATACTCTGAAATATTTACTTGGGGTGCCTTGGGAATCCCCAAGCTTGAACTCTTGCCTCTCTTTATTCTTCTCATAGTGATAGCTCCTCGATGTTCAAACACTTCGTCCACACAAAACTTTAACAAAACTTTGTGAGATCCGTTAGTATAATAAAGCAAATCACTACCTTTAGGTACTGTTTCAAACTCATTCCAATTTCATATTATAACTATATCTACTGTATTCCAACTTCATCATGGTTCATACCCCCCGATACTACACATAGATGCACCAAATTAAGCAAACAACACACGAAAAACAGAATTTGTCTAAAACAGGACATACTGTAGTAATCTGGAGGTTTAGTAAACTTCTGTAACTCCAAAAATTACGAAATAAATTTGAAAATTTGAAAAATTTGTGCATAAGTAATTTTTCAAGAAGTTTCAGACCCATTTTACTTCCCAGTAAAAAATGTGTACATAAGTAATGTGCAAAAAGTTTCTGTGTTTGTTCTGCACATATTAAACAAGCAATCTAATCATCCTAAAACCAAAGCTTAGCACATTATTTTTATAATACAATGCATATATATAAGGGGATAATTATTTATAGAGAAACTTCCATGAAAAATTCTACATTGTTTTCGTGAGCATGAACACGAGTGCTCAAGGTCGACCCTCACTTGTTCAATGCATAACTTTCCAATCACTTCTCTTTTTTTGAAAAACTTTTTAGGCACGAGAGGCAAGTAAATTATTTTTGTATTTTCATTCTTTAATTTTTTTATGTTTCACCCACAACTAAACATAAACAAAAAAGGAAAAACAAAATCTACTTAGTGAAGAAAGCAAACAAGCACACACAAGAATATCAACCCCACGCTATTGCTCCCCGGCAATGGCGCCAGTAAAGAGCTTAATAATCCCCAAGTGCAGGGAATCATCGTAACAATTTCCAAAGGTGGAAGTGATAAGTATGGAGTGTTGAACCCACAAGGAGCTAAAGGTAAGATCAATATTCTCTCAAGCCCTATCTGCCACTGATACGACTCTACGTACACCGAACATTTGCTTCCAACTAGCAACGAGAAATAAAACTATGTTGTGGGTATGAAAAGGATAACTTTGTATGATATCAAAGAGCTAAAATATGACAGTAGGTATTGTTATCATAAAGTTAGAATATATTACTAAATGTTATAAATAGCGAGTGTGGAACAATGATGGATCGATGTGTAGAATTGTCCTAGGCAATTGTTAACAAGACCGATAATCACTATTGCAATTTCATATGAGGGAGAGGCATAAGATAACATACTTTCTCTTCTTGGATCATATGCACTTATGATTGGAACTCTAGAAAGCATCTGCAACTACTAAAGATCATTAAGGTAAAACCCAACCATGGCATTAAAGTATCAAGTATTCTTTATTCCCATACGCGATGTCTCGCTTATCCGTGTTTGTGTTTCAGTCACTCATGCAACACAGACAATAAGCAAACCATGGACATATTGCAACACCCTACAGTGGGAATCCCTCACGCTTGCGTGACACGGAGGGCACCATAGGACAGCACCAAAGTAAAACATACAACTCATACCAATCTAGATCATCAATCAACCCAAAGACAAAGGATATCTACTCAAAACATCAAAGGATGGCAACACATCATTGGATCATAATATGTGGCATAAAGCACCATGTTCAAGTAGGGATTACATCGGGGTGCGGGAGAGTGGAGCACGTAAAAGAGATGAGGATGGTGATGATGATGGTGATGTTGATGAAGATGATCACCGTGGGGATGATTCCCCTCCCGATGGCACTCCGGTGCCACCGAGAGAGAGGAGGAGAGGTTCTCCCCCTTGTGCTTCCTCCTCCATGGCCTCCCCCTGGATGGGGAGAGGTTCTCCCTCTGGTCCTTGGCCTTCATGGTGACGATGGCCCCTCCGGGATCCTCCTCCATAGCCTCTGGTGATGATGGCCCCATCCGGCAGGGTGCCAGAGAGGGCCTAGATTGATTTCTCATGGCTACAGGGGCTTGCGGCGGAGGAACTTCCGATCTAGGTTAATTTTTGGAGGTTTCTGTATATATAAGAGGTTTTGGCGTTGAGAACAAGTCAGGGGGTCTCTGGGCTGTCCACAAGGTAGGGGCGCGCACCCAGGGGGCGCCTGCCATCCTCGTGGGCAGCCCATGACTCTTATGGCCCAACTCTTTTACTCCATGGCCTTCTTCTGGCCCAAAAATAAGCTCCATCAAGTTTCAGGTCAATTGGACTTCGTTTGGTTTTCCTTTTCTGCGATACTCTAAAACAAGGAAAAAACAAAAACTGGCACTAGGCTCTAGGTTAATAGGTTAGTCCCAAATAAAATAGCATATAAATGTAGATAAAACATCCAAGGTTGATAGTATAATAGCATGAATACTTCATAAATTATAGATACGTTGGAGACGTATCATACCGCAAAAGGAAGAAGAATGGGGAGCGATCGACTACCACGCGCCGTGCCCATCTCAAGTCACGACATGGTGTTGGTCGCGTCTCCTCCCACTGAAGTCAAGGCCACAGGCGACCCGGTGGCAAGCACGCCGGGGTTGGCACTCCCGGCGTCGGCGCCGCGCCACCCGAATCTCCCTCTCAGATCCAAGGGATATCCCAAGCAGGAGCCCGGGGGATGGCCCCAGACTCCTCTCTTCGGCATTGCCGGCAGAAGCAAAGAACAAGGGGAGCAGGGGAGGAATGCTCAGATGAATGACTCCGCCCTCCTCCGCCCCTCCCTTTTTATGGGCCGGGCAGGGAAGGGCAGCCGCTCCATCAACGGGCGACCACCGCCCTCCTCCGCCAATTCAAGGCAGGCAGACCCTCTCCAAGATGCTCTCCCGTGCCACACGCCGCTGTTACCTACCCAGCACGATGCATGCAGCAATCGTGGCCAAGGATAAGGGCGCGCTATGTGAAGAGTAAATTGACAGTTTATACCCCGTGCATTAAAATCATTCACGGACCATCACCAGAGCGACCCCACCACTATTGGCTTTACACCACGCGCGGGGGAACCGGAAGCTGGCCCAAAATCAAGGCTGATGAAGCACCAATGGAAACCTCAAGGGGCCTACCCCTTCAGCAACCCTGTGTGTGCACTTATTAGGCCCTACCTCGACGATGCTCAGAAGCGTGTTCAGGGCAGGCCCGGGGGCTTCTGCCGGTGCAACAGACCCTGGGTCTGTCGCCCAGACTATGCACAGGCACGAGAACAAGATTGAAGCACCAGCACAAGTCAGAGATTGAAGGACTAAGAGATTCAAAGAACTAACATATGGGTCAGAGGGACCAAGATCGAGCCAGAGGAGCAAGATATCGGCAAGAGAAGGGCCTCCCTTGCCCGGAAGGTGATCCTGACAAGGGGCGAAGCCACTACCAGAAGCAGGCAAACAAGGCCCGCAGCAAGGTCTGCCGGGGGCTCACAGAGGCAGAACCACCCCACCAACCACTTAAGCGCGACCCACATCGTCAATCAGTATAGTGTCAAGCCGCAAGATGATTAAGTGGCAGCCATTCGCCACATGGCAGCCATTTCCTACAGAAGAAACCCACAAGTGACACCCGTCCTGCAACATGTCAAGAGAATAGGCGCGGAGCTGGCAAGGTAGCCCGGCAAGCCTTGCTGGGCAGCCAGTGATGTGACACTAAGCAGTGCATTTAATGGACCATGTCAGCCCATAGAGTTAAGTATGATAGCACTGTTTGCTATCATATTAGTGGATAATGACTACTTTGCCATTGTGGTGACCCCTTAATCTATAAAAGGAGGCCCATGGCACCCGTAGGAGGGGTTGGAAGGTTAGAAGTGGACAAACCCATATGCACGTAGTCACAACTACCCATAGGCAACCCCTGCCGGGAAAGTGTACTACGCCTCACCTCCTCCATTCCACCATCAATCCACCAAAGCAGGAGTAGGGTTTTACGCCTCATGGCGTCCTGAACCTGGGTAAATTTCTTGTGTGCTCTCTGATGTGCTGCCGTGCGCTGGTCTGCTCTTTGTGCAACACGACGTCCCCCTGCCGAACCAGCAAGGGGCCTCCCGGTCCCATAGGTGGCCGTGGATATCCCGAGACACATACCCAAGGGAATCTCGTAATAAATATTTTTAGTAGGTGTAGTTGGTTGAGGAGAAACTCTTTGTGATTCCGGTTGAGGTGAAGATACCCCGAACAAACCTCTTAAAGGATTGTTTTCCATAGTAACAAGTAACAATAAATTTCGGTGTGTAATATAAATATTTCGTTACCGAATTCCACTCACCAAAGGCGCTTCAATCCCCTACAAGGTTGCTAGAAAAGAGTCTTGATGACCCACAAGTATAGTGGATCTATCGTAGTCCTTTCGATAAGTAAGAGTGTCGAACCCAATGAGGAGCAGAAGGAAATGAGAAGCTGTTTTTCAGCAAGGAGTTGTCTGCAAGCACTGATATTATCGATAACAGATAGTTTGATATCAAAGTAGGCCAATCCTTTTTGTAGAAAAGGAAAGGCCAGAAAGTTAGGCCAATCCTTTTTGTAGAAAAGGAAAGGCTAGAAAGTTCCCTTATAATAAGCAAAGCGTTCTTGAGGACACACGAGAATTTCATCTAGTCACTTTCATCATGTTTGTTTGATTCGCGTTGGTTACTTTCATAATTTTATATGTGGGTGGACGGTGCTTGGGTGCTGTTCTTACTTGA
Source organism: Triticum dicoccoides (assembly GCF_002162155.2). Lineage (NCBI taxonomy): Eukaryota > Viridiplantae > Streptophyta > Magnoliopsida > Poales > Poaceae > Triticum > Triticum dicoccoides. Next base: position 299,168,936 of record NC_041386.1, on the reverse strand, counting down.
ACAAGCCTCCGACTTATGATTATACCCTCTCGTAAGAATCCACAAAATGAAAGAATAAATAAGATAAATCTAACAATAGCATGAAATATATGGATCCAAATCATCCCCATACGGAATAGCGCATAAACTAGGGCTTAAGATTCTGTCACTCTAGCAACCCATCATCTAATAATGACTCCACAATGCCTTCCCTTGGGCCCAAAGATGGTGGAGTCATGCTGTCGATGTTCACATGACACCACTAAAGGAAGCAACAACATATATATCATCAAAATATCGAACAAATACCAAATTTCACATGATTACTTATGACAAGACTTCTCCCATGTCCTCAAGAACAAAAGTAAATAATCACAAATCATATTCATGCTCAGGATAGAGGGGTAAATAGCATCAAGGATCTGAACATATAATCTTCCACCAAATAAACCAACTAGTATCAACTACAAGATGTAATCAACACTACTAGCAATCCATAGTCACCAATCTGAGGTTTTGAGACAAAGATTGAATACAAGAGATGAACTAGGGTTTGAGATGAGATGGTGATGGTGAAGATCTTTTTGAAGATTGGTCCTCACACGATGAGGCGATCGTTGGTGATGACAATGGCTTTGATTTCCCCCTCCTTAAGGGAAGTTTCCCCAGTGGAATCTCTCCGCTAGAGAGCAAAAGTGTTCCTGCCCAGGTTCCGCTTTGGGATGGCGGCGCTTCATCCCGAAACCTTCCTTTTGATTTTTCTAGGTCAAATGGCACCATATAGGAGAATATGGGCCCAGAGGCCTGCCAGTGGTGCCACAAGCTTGAGGGGCATGCCCCCAGGCTTGTGGCTGCCTGGTGGGTCCCCCTCTGGTATTCCTTTTTACCAATAATTTTAGTATATTCCAAAATAATTGTTCGTCAATTTTCAGCTCATTTGGAGTTGTTCATAAAAAATTCCTTCGATGTAAGCCCTTTCTGTTCCAGAATTCTAGCTACCGGCAATCTCCCTCTTCATGTGAAACTTGCAAAATAAGAGAGAAAAGGCATAAGAATTTGTATTGTAAAGTGAAATAACAGTACATAATGCAATAAACATCAACATAAAAACATGATGCAAAATGGACGTGTAAGTCACCTTTGCGGAGTAGGGTCGAGCAAATAGGTAGGTTTAACCAAGATTCATAATGGCATATGCCAGGTCAAGAGGGATGTTAATAGCTAAACTCGATGAGTTGGAAGTCCCCAAGTGACCCATGATCAAAGAATAAAGACTCATGGACAATATATGAGACAAAACGACAAAGGCCCCGAGCTTCGGGGATGCCGTGCTCACACCCTGTATCCAACACCAACATATAAAAGCAAGACCAAGCCAGAAGAACAACTCTTGGTGAGATCAAGGAGCAGATCAAGAAGACCAAGTTAAATATACAAGACAACAAGGTATCACCTTGGGAAAGTCTCCCTTGCCGGGCAGGAGCGCCTGGTCGGGTCGAGGCAGATCCAAGGGCAAGTCCAAGACTTCCCCGCAAGCTTGCCGGGACCGCTAAAAAGGCAGAGAACCCCGCCAAGGCACCACACGGTAACACAAATCACTTGTCCATGCGGTGTTGAGTCCCCAGATGATTAAGTGGCTTCCAGTAAGCATGTGGCAGCCCATTGGAAGACAGATTACCCTCGTGTGACACCCGTCCAGAGGCGTGTCAAGCAGATAAGCACAAGATGACTAAGAGACACGGCAGGCTTTCCGGGCTTCATCTCCACATGACACCTAGAAGTGCATCTAATGCACTTTGTCCTAACTACTAGAGTTAGGTATGATAGCACTGTTACCTATCTAATCTTTAGATAAAGGTTGTTTTGCCACTTTGGTTACCCCTTGAGCTATAAAAGGAGGCCCAAAGCAACCTAGAGAGGGATTCAGACCCCTCACACTTGTACGAGTGTAGTTGCTCCTCCCCCGAGGTAACCCTGCCGGGCTTGAGCGTTGCTTGCCGTTGTGTTCCTCCACTTAATCCACCAAAAGTAGGATTAGGGTTTATGCCTCATGGCGTCCCGAACCTGTGTAAAAATAACCCGTGTCGTCGCCGTCGCGCTGTCTCATGGCCTCCGCTCTTTGTGCAACATGACCTTCCCCCTTGCCAAACCACAAGGGGCCCGTGGCCCCATAGGTGATCGTTTCCACCCACGACATATTTGGCGCGCCAGGTAGGGGGCTGATTGCTTGTGCGAACCCAAGGTTGTGAACAACGCATCAATCTTCATCTTCGTCTTCTTCATCATCACTTTCTTCATCCATGGCGCCCAAGAAGAAATCCGGTGGAACATCACTTCCTTCCACTTCAAAGCCCCCCCCTCACACACACCTGCGGATGTCGTCGGTGCCACAGTGGCGTTGGGTGAGTTGGGTGCTTTTGGTGGCACGACCAGCGTAGGTGGCGCCGTCGTCATGTTCCCCATGGTTGAAGCTGGGATAGGAAAAGCTGGAGGCGGGCCCCATCAGCAACATCTAGACGAGCTTGACCCAGAAGCTGCGGGGGGAAGGGATAACTAGTCTCCACCTCCCCGCCGCACCGGCGAGCGTAGCCATCGCAGTGGTACCCGCTCTAGTGGAAGCCACGACCCTCCATTTCCGCCTGCAGCGTGTGCGGCCACCGGACACACTCATGGCCCGGTGCAGGATAGGCGAGGAGAGTCATTGGACAAGGCTGCTGGCTCCCAAATGTGGCCTCCTTGTCACCAAACCGCCCTGGCAACCGACCCACGATGACAAGAATGCGGCGACGCTCCTGTTGGAACCACCAGGAGTCAAGTGACATCACGGTCTGCCTCGTCAGCTATGCCGAGCACGGCTACGGAAGCCATGGCACGAGCCCAACTCCTGCTGAGGTTCCCATTGGCAGCTGATTATATGGATGAGTGGAGGGCCAGCATCCATAGTTTGATTGGCTAGGCTGAAGCTGGAAAATCACAATAGGCAGAGGCGTCGTGACCTCTGCGAACCACCACCGCAGCCCGGGCTGATGGCCGTGTCGAGGGAGCCATGTTGTAACACCCACGATGCGGCTATATCTCCCACGCGTCGAAGCACGACTTAGAGGCATAACCGCATTGTAGGCATGTCGCAAGAGGGGTAATCTTTACACATCCCATATACTGAATAAGAAAGAGGTACAGAGTTGGCTTACAATCGCCACTTCACACAATACATAAATATAGCATTACATCATCCAGATACAATCAAGGTCCGACTATGAAACCAAAATAAAGACAACCCCAAATGCATAAGATCCCCGATCGCCCCAACTGAGCTCCACCACTGATCGTCTGGAAAGGGAACATAGTAACGTCCTGAGTCCTCGTCAAACTCCCACTTGAGTTCAGTCGCATCCCCTGGAATGGTATCACCGGCACCTGCATCTAGTTTTGGAAGTAACTAGTAAGATGCCCGTGCGTTGCATGGTACACCAGGCTGCATTGCTACAGGAGTAGTTTATTTGACAAAATATGTGGAGGGTCCTCTCAACTATTAAAAATATCCATATCTTCAGTTATGTTGCTGAGCTCATAAGTATCAAGGGTATAGTGAATACAAATGAAAATAAGCAAGCACATTCAAGTGTTTTATCTGTATGCAAAATTCATGAAATGTAGCACACAGCTAGAACAGTCCAACATGTTTGTTTCCGAAACATTGAGAGTTCATTGAATTTTATTGCAATTATTTGAGCTCAGGAGCCAAATTCATATCTCATCTTTCTTCTTCTATTTCCGCAGTGATCGGGTAAATGATTAGGAGGTACATAGATTTAAAGTCTAATGGGTAAGGACACTATTGTTGCTCTAGCCCCTTCCCTTCCCTATCTGGATCCTACTCCACGGCTGTAAGAAAACACAACTTTTCCTTAAAAAGACTTTGCGCAATTTTCTCCAGTAAAAGCTTCACCTCTGTCATGTTTGCTCTATAGTTGCACTTCAACATCTCCTAACTCATACTCTTTGTATTGTCAAGAAAAAACTCCACGCTTCGTCAACTCCTCCAGATACTTAAAATTGTGCATCAAGCCTATAACCTTTGCATGAATAATTACAACATATACAAAAATATAACGTTTGTAATGATTGCCATATGTTGCATCTCTTTCCACACTGGCTTTTCTGTCGACCTTGTGTTGCCTCCCCTGTGCACATGGTGTCCCATCTCACAATCGTAGATACATGTTGTGAATTAGTAACAATTCTTGTTTCACATATCAGATAGATATTACAAAGTTGCAACTTATTTCTACATTTCACTGTCAATTAGCACATCCAGGCACAAATCTTTTACAAGTGGATGCTCACTGTAAATTAACAACATACTTGAGTTGCGGTTTGAACTTCTAACTGCAATTGCAAGCTAAAAATTGAATTGTATAGCAAACAGACATTTTCTCGACATACATCACATTTTCATGTATCCGTACAAATTCTGACTCAAGTTAGCTTGAACATTATCTTTGCAGGGCTCAGGCGGCTCCTGACCATCCACAGCTTGAATGACTAATTCACAAGGAGGAAGACTGAAAGTACTTGTACTGATCTACACATATGTTTACAAGATTATAAGGCGTATATTATCTCTGCTGCTGTCGATGTCGACATCAAGGTATGTGTTAGCAAAAAAGATCCTTTAGATGAGATCATGGCACCCTATAGATAGGTGAACATATAGTCCAAAATCGAGTAGTGAACACCTAGTATTTTCTGCAATTTGAGCTCAGTATTTAGATGTTTGGCTGGAACTACAACTTCTGGAATTGCTAAGGTGAACGACTAACAACATATGTGAATTGTCATTGTGAAACGCAATTTATTGAGCTTAGATATACAAACAAATGCTCAACATACAGAAGGCAATGCTTCTTGCAAGCAACCTTTGCTGTATATATATCATTAGATTGCTGCTTAATAGAACAAACTTTCAGCCTCTTCTTACATTACATAAAGCAAGATTTGGCTGTAACGCCATGAAAACCAGTCACCTACTACCTAGTACTTAAGCCAAGAACTCTGTGCTTAGTAAGATCAGGATCATCTGGCATTTTCTTTTGCATATTTCAGTTATCCTAAAAACAATCACATGCTGATTCTTATGCTTATTATAATTACCTTCCTTAGTGAGAAACATTTATTGAAATGCAATATTGCTTATAAGATGAAGCATAATCACTTTTTTAAATGCAATAGTATTTTCTCGCAAGTTAAACTATCCTGCAAAACAGACACCAAATCACTTCAGTATAAACACAAAAATGAACTGAAAGCAATGATCACCTCACATTCAGCGATTGTCGTGGTCACTCAGGTTGATGCCAGAGGAGAGGCACTGAAGGAATGCACGCGAGCAGGCGCATCAGACTCCTTACATTGGCTTTGCAATCGCAAGACATGCGAGCGTTGGAGCCGATAACTACAAAATTTGAAAGACAAGACGATTGTGCTGATGCCAGATCTCCGAAATTACCAGGACGACGAGCATTATCCAATACATATTATCATATCCATCCTTGATAGAACTACTCCTTTCCTTGGAACAGCTGTGGAAGACAAAAAATAATATATTATGCTACCTTTCTTCCAAGGATTCAACATTTCTCATTGTGTGCCAGTATATTAGGCACACCAAACTTATATGAGAAGATAAATGGCAGCAATGAATCGAAAAAAACATATATACTATAGCTTGAGCACACATTTATAAATGGTTCCAGGACAAACAAGAATGGTAGACGTGTTTGACTGAACACTTTGCTACATATGCACAGCGACCTGAATTTGTGTACAACACCACCACGAATCTACAAATAGGCCATGGAATCATTTGTCAACCATAGTATGCCCTTCTTTTAGTTGTTTGCTTAGAACATATATGTGAAAAACAATATTGGCTCTGAAGATCTCACCTCATCTATCTTCTGACCTAAAAGGGCAGCTTAACAAAAAACAAGCAAAGAGATTCACCTCCAGATTGGCGTGACGAGCATGTGGCTCTTGAGGTGAAGTGCAAGCAGCTTGAGTCCCATCTGCCTACCCGTTTGATTTATATTGGACTGCAACTCTACAAGACTGGCTTCTAGAGAGTTCGACCTGGGCGCACGAATTGAACTCTGGGTAACAAAAAAAATTGAATTTTGGAGGCGGCACGGGTGGGAGGGGTGAGGATTGGGAAGGAGAGGCAGTAGCCAAGCATAGCACCTCCACATGGGGCGCTTCAGTGACAGTGGGGAAGGAGGGGGAGGAGTATGCGGAAGCGCCGCCGCTTCAGTGATAGCCGGTGGCGGTCAGCGGCAGGAGACGGGGAAGGGGGTGGAGGAGATGGCGAGGAGGAGGGGGTGTGGAGATGTTGGGCGCTGGGACTAATGCGCATAGGAGGGGGCAGGAGATGCATCGTCGGCATGCTTGCCGAGGTCGGCATCAGAGAAGATGGGGATCGATTCCAGCGCTGTCGGCGGCATGCCTTTCGTGAGATGATTGGGTAAGGTGGGCGTGGGGAAGAGATGGGGGCCATGGGGCTGAACGGGAAAGGCAGGGGGTTATCTGCAATTATGTGACGGAAGTGGCGGGCGTCTCTTTGCAAAATTGACCAGATTTCACAGTGTCCGTTAGATCGGATTGATCTGACGGTTGTGAATGCACGATGGCAGACACACCATCACCACCAACTTAGATTTTTATAGTAGTAGAGATCTGTGAGTCACGGGGACTCAGCAATCTCACACCCTCGCGATCAAGACTATTTAAGCTCATGGGTAGGGAAAATGTATGAAGTGGAGCTGTAGCAAGCACTAGCATATATGGTGGCTAACTTACGCAAATGAGAGCGAGAAGAGAAGGCAAAGCACGGTCGAGAAGCTACAAAGATCAAGAAGTGATCCTAGAACTACTTACGTTCAAGCATAACACGAGACTGTGTTCTCTTCCCGGACTCCACCGAAAAGAGACCATCACGGCTACACACGCGGTTGATCCATTTTAATTAAGTTAAGTTTCAGGTTCTCTACAACCACACATTAACAAATTCCCATCCGTCCATAACCGCGGGCACGGCTTTCGAAAGTTCAAATCCCTGCAGGGGTGTCCCAACTTAGCCCATCACAAGCTCTCACGGTCAGCGAAGGATATTCCTTCTCCCAGGACGGCCCGATCAGACTCGGAATCCCGGTTACAAGACATCTCGACAATGGTAAAACAAGACAAGCAAAGCCACCCGAATGTGCCGACAAATCTCGATAGGAGCTGCACATATCTCCTTCTCAGGGCACACCGGATGGGCAAGACGTCGGGTTGGCATAGACCCTGGTTGCCCAGGGGGCGCCGGACATCGCCGCGTTTGGACCAACACTTAGAGAAGCACTGGCCCTGGGGGGGGGTTAAAATAAAGATGACCCTTGAGTCCGTGAAACCCAAGGGAAAAAGGCTAGGTAGCAAATGGTAAAACCAAGGTTGGGCCTTGCTGGAGGAGTTTTATTCAAGGCGAACTGTCAAGGGGTTCCCATTATAACCCAACCCCGTAAGGAACGCAAAATCAAGGAACATAACACCGGTATGATGGAAACTAGGGCGACAAGAGTGGAACAAAACACCAGGCATAAGGCCGAGCCTTCCACCCTTTACCAAGTATATAGGTGCATTAACATAAACAAGATATAATAATGATATCCCAATAATAAACATGTTCCAACAAGGAACAAACTCCAATCTTCACCTGCAACTAGCAATGCTATAAGAGGGGCTGAGAAAAGCGGTAACATAGCCAAACAACAGTTTGCTAGGACAAGGTGGGTTAGAGCTTTGACATGGCAATGTGGAAGGCATGATAAAGCATGTGGTAGGTGTCGCGGCATAGGCACAGCAAAAGAGCGAGCAACTAGCAAGAAAAGATAGAAGTGATTTCGAGGGTATGGTCATCTTGCCTGCAAAGTTCTCCGAGTTGACGTAAGCTTGATCCTCGTAAGTGTACTCAACGGGTTCCTCGATCATGTACTCGTCTCCCCTCTCTACCCAAGGCAAGAATACAAGAAAGGGTAACACTATCAACCACGGTGCAATGTCGCAAGCAACATGATGCAAAACATGGCATGATATGCGAGATGTAATATGCAATGCATATGCGTGCTCCAGAAAGAAAAGATTGAAACAGGCCTCAACTTGGAAAACCAAGAGCGCCGCTGGAAAGGTGAGTTGATTTCGGTCGAAATCAATATAAAGATCACCAGAATCGGATGCACGGTTTGCAAATGGCAAGCAAAACAATAATGGCACTATTCTGCGATTAACAGCACGATGCCATCTAGAATGCAACAAGAAACTAAGCTACTGCACTCCAACATAGCAACAAAGCACATGGCAGTGATCCACTCAAGATGCTTGACAAAAGATGAACACTGAGCTACGGCTGTAGGATCGAAAGTATGTCTAGAGGGGGGTGATTAGACTACTTGACCAAATAAAAACTTAACCTTTTCCCAATTTTAGTTCTTGGCAGATTTTAGCTATTGTAGGACAAGTCACGCAATCATCACACAATTCAAGCAAGCATGCAAAGAGTATATTGGCAGCGGAAAGTAGCATGCAACTTGCAAGAATGTAAAGGGAAGGGTTTGGAGAATTCAAACGCAATTGGAGACACGGATGTTTTTCCTGTGGTTCGGATAGGTGGTGCTATCCTACATCCACGTTGATGGAGACTTCAACCCACGAAGGGTAACGGTTGCGCGAGTCCACGGAGGGCTCCACCCACGAAGGGTAACGGTTGCGTGAGTCCACGGAGGGCTCCACCCACGAAGGGTCCATGAAGAAGCAACCACCCACAAAGGGTCCACGAAGAAGCAACCTTATCTATCCCACCATGGCCATCGCCCACGAAGGACTTGCCTCACTAGCGGTAGATCTTCATGAAGTAGGCGATCTCCTTGCCCTTACAAACTCCTTGGTTCAACTCCACAATCTTGTCGGAGGCTCCCAAGTAACACCTAGCCAATCTAGGAGACACCACTCTCCAAGAAGTAACAAATGGTGTGTAGGTAATGAACTCCTTGCTCTTTTGCTTCAAATGATAGTCTCCCCAACACTCAACTCTCTCTCATAGGATTTGGATTTTGTGGAAAGAAGATTTGAGTGGAAAGAAACTTGGGGAAGGCTAGAGATCAAGATTCATATGGTAGGAATGGAATATCTTGGTCTCAACACATGAGTAGGTGATTCTCTCTCAGAACATATGAGTTGGAATTGTGTATGTGTTCTGATGGCTCTCTCCACGAATGAAGAGGAGGTGGAGGGGTATATATAGCCTCCACACAAAATCCAACCGTTACACACAGTTTTCCAATCTCGGTGGGACCGAATCAACAAACTCGGTCGGACCGAAAAGGTAAACCTAGTGACCGTTAGAGATTTTCGGTGGGACTGACATGCAACTCGGTAGGACCGATATGGTTAGGGTTTGGGCATAACGTAATCTCGGTGAGACCGATTACACAAACTCGGTGAGACCGATTTTGGTAATTAGCTAACCAGAGAGTTGGTGAGGCAAACTCGGTGGGACCGATTTGCTCTTTCGGTGAGACCGAAAAGTTACAAAAAGGAAACACTGAATTTACATTGCAATCTCGGTGGGACCGATTCGCTCTTTCGGTGAGACCGAAAAGTTACGAAAGGGAAACAGAGAGTTTGCAATCCCATCTCGGTGAGACCGAGATCCCTATCGGTAGAACCGATTTGCTAGGGTTTGGCAGTGGCTTATGACAAGTGAAACTCGATGGCGCCGGATAGAAAGAATCGGTATGACCGAGTTTGGCTTAGGGTTTAGGTCATATGTGGATATGGGAAAGTAGTTGAGGGTTTTGGAGCACATCACTAAGCACATGAAGCAAGAGGCTCATTAAGCAACACCTCATCCCTCCTTGATAGTACTGGCTTTTCCTAAAGACTCAATGTGATCTTGGATCACTAAAATATAAAATGAAGAGTCTTGAGCTTTTGAGCTTGAGCCAATCCTTTGTCCTTAGCATTTTCAGGGTTCCACTTTCACATCCATGCCATGCCAATCATTGAGCTTTCCTGAAATAATCATCTTGGAATAGCATTAACTCAATGAGCTATATGTTGTTATGAATTACCAAAACCACCTAGGGATAGTTGCACTTTGAATCTCCCCCTTTTTGGTAATTGATGACAACATATCGATCAAAGCTTCGACAAATGATAATAAGCATGAAATATATCGTCGCTTTGAGAAGTATGTGACAAGTAAGAGCTCCCCCTAAATTTGTGCATATTTAAAATTTGCTTTGGACTGCAAATGCACAAGGAGTTAGAGTCATGGGTTACTCTTCCATGTCACATACATCTTGGTGGAGCGCTTAAAATGATAAGAATGAAATACATGCACTCATCACCAAGAATAGTGAATGATCACATAAGATAGATAAGATAATATCATTAAGCAAACATTAAGTGTAGCTTATGATCAAACACATGATCATCAATGTCTCACAGATAATGACGTAGTATCTCAAGCACTCAAAAGCAAACAAAGTTCGAAAAACCACCAAATAAAGCAAGAGAGAAAAAAGCAACACACTCTCTCTCGAAGCCTATGATCTATACATTTTTCTCCCCCTTTTGCAGCAAGTTACCAAAAAGTTCCTAGAAAATGCATAGTGCTAAGTCGACACTCAGGCTTGATCTTCAGGTGGTGGTGGAGTCCAGAGCACTCCAAGGACGAAGCCTTCTGTAGACGTGGTCGGAGTCGAGGCTGAAGTGGACGCTGGAGCTGGTGGAACTGAGGCTGTAGCTGGTGCAGAAGTGGTGGCTCGGGTGTCAGCAACTGGCACTGCATGAGATCTCTGAGCTCTTGGCACTCTGGCAAATGCATCAGTTGTAGTCTTGCCTCTCCTCTCCTGCATGTCATCCTGAAGTTGTTCCACTGCAGACTGAATCTCTGTTACTGTGACATCCAAGTCATAGAACTTTTGTTCCATGATTCTCTCTAAGCTCTGCTGATTTTGAGTGAGGGTGGCCAGTCCTTGCTCAATCCTCAGTGTGGATGCAATCAAGTAGCCAAGCTGCTCTTGTTTGGTTTTCAAGAAATACTCAGATGCCTCCTCTTGAGTTGGCATCTTGGCAGCTTTCTCCTTCCTTGCCTTCTCCTTCTTGGCTTGTGCTTGAACGGACGATGGTTCATTCTCTTGCATGACAACCTAATTATCTTCAAAATCTGGATGAATGGGCAAGTGTTCCTTGTCCAACAAGTATATGCCCGTGCCCATCTTGGAGTTGATTAATTCCTGAATTTGTGGGGCATATCCACAGCTCCTCTTCTGATCTGCTGTAGTCCTCTTGATAGTTTCTACTATGAGGCTCATGACCTTGAATTTTTGAGGCACATCAAATACATGAAGTAAATTGATTGCATGGACTCTGATCATCTTGTGATCACCTGACTTGGGCAACAAGGTGTGCCTCAAAATCCAATTGATTGTAGGCAGACCTGACAGAAGATAATGCACTGAGCCAAACTTGAAAGTATCAAGTGCTTCATTTGGGATCTCCTTGTACATGTTTGACATTGAGTTATGGTCCATCTTCTTCTTGGCATAGATATCCAAGTCATCCTCATGCTCCTCTGGGGCATTGATGAGCTGTGCCCACTCAGCAACAGTAGATTGGTACCTCGTACCTTCAGACATCCATGTGATCTTTCCATCTGGGTAGAAATGTGCTGTGGAGTAGAACTGCATGATAAGCTCCTCGTTCCACTTTGTGAGCTTCTGCCCAACAAAGTCTGCTACTCCACAAGCATTGAAGCTGTCTTGCACTCCAGGATAGTGCTCTTCATTGTCCTTGATGTAGGTCCAGTCGACCCATCTCATGTCACAAACAATTGGCTTCTTGTCCAACAAAACTGTCTCATAGAAGTCCTGCTGTTCCTTGGTGTGAAACCTGTAATCCACAACAGTTCTTCTCCTTGAAGCATACGAGTCTGCTTCTCTCCACTTCCTCAGCCCCGAGTCTCTCCTGAGCTTCATATCCTCAGCCACAGGATGAGCATCGTTGTGGTCTGGGATCTTGGGCTTGAGCTTTCTGAGTACTCGCTCTTCCTCATCTTCTTCAGCAGCTTCAGGCACTGGGGCCTTGTTCTTCTCAGCAGCTGGGATGCTTCTTGTATTTCTCTTTGGCTTTGGCTTTGGAGCTAGCTTGGCCTTGGAAGCAGCTGCCCCTGATCTTATGGCATCACCCATCAGCTTGGGTGCCTTAGGTGCTGGTGCAGCTACCTCTTCTTCTTCCTCTTCTTCCATGATGGAAGCCTTTCTAAGCACTCTGGCTACGGTCTTCTTAACCCTTTCCTTTCTTTTCTTGCCTTCAGCAGCAACTGGCTCTATGGGAGTGGGCTTCTTAGTTGAAGCTCTGGCCTTTGACATGGGCTGCCTGCCTGCTGGCCTTTTGATTTTCAATCCTGGCTTTGTGCCCTATGCTGGCTCAACTCTCTTTGATGTGGCTTCCTCTTCCTCTGCCACATAATCTTCATCCTCAGAATCTGAAGTTCTCTTCTTCCTCTGTCTGGTGGCAGCTTTTGGCAAATTGCTTGGGGTACTTCTGCTGCCATCATCTGAAGAGCTGGAGGGACTAGTGCCCTCACTCATCTGCACTTGCTGCTCTGACAAGTTCTGGCTATCACTTTGGTTTGACATGATGCAAACTCTGACTGCTGATCCTGTGAATAGTTTATAGATGAGGTAGAATAGATGAGCATCACAAAATGCAGAGATTTTTGCAAAAGAATGATCCAAAAACTTAGTTTTAGTTTCCCACTGAAATCATCTCGGATATACCGATTTTTAAACTCGGTGATACCGAAGCAGTTTTGGAACCTAAACTAGTGAACTCGGTCAGACCGAGTCACAGTTCGGTGGCACCGAGACTGCTAGGGTTTCACAAAGTTCCAAAATCGGTCACACCGATAAGTAATTCTCGGTCAGACCGAGTCTCACTTGTGCAATGGCATAAGCCAAATCGGTGGGACCGAGTTTTTCAACTCGGTGGGTCCGAGATGGTTTCGGCGGAAACCTAAACCTAGAATTTTCGAATCAAACCTAATCTACGAGTTCATTGAATGGATAGAAGTTTATCAAACGTGGCAAGAATCATGATGATCACAATGTGCTAAGAATCGGATTGGGGAATAGCACAAAGATCGAGTCCATACCCTAGTTCGGCGGAGACTCGCTACGGCGGCAACGGCGGGGTTGAATACCGTTGACGGCGATGGAGACCAGCGACTGGAGGCAGCTGGCGGCGAGGAGACGATCCGGAGACCACGATGGCAGAGCAGGCTATCGCGCGGGCGAAGGGGTTCGGAGAAATTTCCAAATTTTTGCCCGTGACTATATATAGCCCGACCCTGTCGGTGTGACCGAGTGGAACAACTCGGTGGCAACGAGATGCAAAACTGTATACAGTTGTTGCAACTCGGTGTGACCGAATGGTTCAAATTGGTTGCACCGAGATCGAAAACCTAGATCAACTTAATGATCTCGGTAGGACCGAAAGTAGGGTATCGGTCAGACCGAGAATCATAAAGAGGTTTTGGAATTTTAAGTCTATGACGAATCGGGGACTCCGAGCGCTCCTCACACAGAGTGGTTCGAATCTGACTTGATCAAATTTTGTGTTGTAGCATGAATAGAGTTTGAGACAAGAAAAGCATAGATAGCTAGAGGAGGTTCTTAGGCATTCTTGTCCATCCACTTGGCAAAAGGAAATAAAACCAAACAATCAAAACAACAAGTGGATGTCCTCGAATGAGTAAAATATGCAACCAGCATGCTCACACAATAAGATGGCAAATGAAATATGTGACAAGGCATGCACAACCAATTCTAGCATCTATCAAGCAATTTGCGATAACAAGGTCATCTATATATGAGTATATTGACTTAGGAGTCAAGTGAGAACACTTGATCATAGGTCATACTCATCGTTTAAGCTCAAGTGGGGTTACCACTTTTACATAAAGCATTGTTGTGTTCACATCTTTAGAGTTGCTTTAGCTCAAGTCTTAGAGTAAAGCTCCCCCTAGATGTGATATCCCCCCTTAGAGGGATGAACTAACCTCGGGTTTTGTCGATGATGACTTCATGTAGATGTTGAAGATGTGGATGCTCAATGTTGATGTAGATCACTTGGAGCTATCCATTTGAGTGAATTGCACTTTCAATACCTACATGGGTTAGTCCCACAAGGAACAAACAAGGATATCCATAGACATAGAGTGATGCACACACAAGATGATGTCCATGAAAACTTTTAGGTTACCTTGTCCCTTGTCTTACCAACAAGAGGGTTTGTGACTCCTTGAACTAGTGCAAGATGTGGAAGTTGATTGCACTTGTTCTTGCCAAAATGATAAGAGTGAAGTATGTTGGTGGAGTCACCCTCGAGAACTCTTTAGTTCTTCTTCTTTTGGATCCACACCATCTTGATGGGAATCCTTGGAGTTGTAGTCGTACTTGATGAAGTGGAACTTGAAGTAGTCTTGCGAATCCACTTGACTAAGGTCTTAGGAGCTTCTTCAAATGCATCAATTTCCTCTTGAAGCTTGTCCTTGCCTTTTTGCTTGTAGTCTTGTGGTGGAAGATCATCTTGAGCTTGTGTCCCCTTGAAAGAAGTATCATACTTCTCTTGTTGAGGAACAAACTTTGTCTTGGGGTATTGATCTTCTTCCCACTCAACTCCATTGGCATTGAACTTTCGTTCAAAACCAACACCTTGATTCTTCCGGTGCATTCCTTGCTTGCGCACAATTTCCTCGAATTGCTTACTCCCGGCAAGGCTTTTGTACACTCCTTTCTCTATAATTCCCTTCAATAAGCTATTTTCTTGCTCAAGTGTAACTTGGCTAAGAGAATCATTAGTGGAATCAAGAGAACTACTAGAAGCAACAATATTGGATTTAGCATGATCATTGTTACTGCTAGAGGAAGAATCTTTCTTGTTCTTGTTACTAGACTTGACTTGAGGCATATGAGTGGATAAGAGTAAACGCTTGGCAATGTAAGAAGAACTTTTCTTGCGGAGATCATCATTGATTGCTTTTAAGAACTCATGCTCTTGCTCAAGATTGAGCTTTTCAAAGCATAATTTCTCATGAGCTCTTAAAAGTTCTCGATGATCTTCGAAGATAGTTTCATGAGCTAACTTAAGAGTGTTTAGTTATTTAGTTAGAGCCTCAATCTTCTCCTTATCATTGTCATTTGTTTTATCTTGATTAGCATGATTAATTGATGTTTCATCATAGTATTCATCACTAGAGTTGTCAACAAGCAAATCATCACCTAACAAGTCATCTTCATCACTATTGAAATCAACATACTCGGGGTCTGTTACCTTAGGACCTTTGGCCATGAAGCATCTTCCAATTCCTTCATTTGGTGAGTCAAATATGTCGTAGGAGTTGGTTGACACAAGTGCTAGACCGGCAACACCTTCATCTTGAGTATCTTCGGAGTCGGAGTGATAACTTCTCTCGGAGTGGCTGTCGGAGTCGGAGCCGGATACCATTCACCAACATGAGCTTGATGTCTTCGTTTTGTGTAGCTCCTTGATGATTTTTCCTTCCTTTCCGAATCCTTGCTTCTCCGTGAGTATCTTCATTCATAACGATCATCTCTACTCCTTATCTCTCTTAGTGGTGATTCTTTGCTTCTTCTTTTTGGAGAATCTTCTCTTCTCTTGTAGGGAGCCGTACACTCATTGGAATAGTGTCCGGGTCTTCCACAACTGTAGCAGTTTCGCTCTCGACTAGAAGATCTTTTGTCATTGTAGGACCTTGACTTGAAGCTTCTATCTTTGCTTCTACTCTTGTAGAACTTGTTGAAGTTCTTCACCATTAAGCTCAATTCTTCATTGAAGTTTTGTTTCTCACTTGATGATGTAGGGGCTTCACATGAGGCTTTGTAGGCACCACTTGATTTGTTGTGAAGTTCCTCTTTATCCTTAAGTGACATCTCATGAGCAACAATTCTTCCAATCACCTCCGTTGGCTTGAGATCTTTGTAATTTGGCATCATTTGGATCAATGTGCACACGGTATCATATTTTCCATCCAAGGCTCTTAGAATCTTCTTGATGATGAATCTATTGGTCATCTCTTCACTTCCTAAGCCGGCAATCTCATTTGTGATGAGAGCAAGCCTAGAGTACATTTCAGCGACACCTTCACCATCCTTCATTTTGAACTTGTCAAGTTGACTTTGAAGCACATCCAACTTGGATTCCTTGACGGAGTCGGTACCTTCGTGCATATCAATTAAAGTGTCCCAAATTTCCTTTGCATTCTCAAGACGGCTGATTTTGTTGAATTCTTCAGGGCACAATCCGTTGAAGAGAATATCACAAGCTTGAGCATTGTATTGCAACATCTTCAACTCATCCGAGGTAGCTTCACGGTTTGGTTCTTTCCCATCAAAGAAGTCACCTTGCAAACCAACACACACAATAGCCCAAACGGCGGGGTTATGTCCAAGAATATGCATTTTCATTTTATGCTTCCAACTAGCAAAATTAGTACCATCAAAGTAAGGACCTCTACGGTGATAATTTCCCTCGCTAGACGCCATACTCTCCTAGGTTGTGAAACCAAGACTATGACCACCAAAAGCTATGGAGATCAAAGCAAATGGAGACCAAAGCTCTGATACCACTTGTAGGATCGAAAGTATGTCTAGAGGGGGGTGATTAGACTACTTGACCAAATAAAAACTTAACCTTTTCCCAATTTTAGTTCTTGGCAGATTTTAGCTATTGTAGGACAAGTCAAGCAATCATCACACAATTCAAGCAAGCATGCAAAGAGTATATTGGCAGCGGAAAGTAAAGCATGCAACTTGCAAGAATGTAAAGGGAAGGGTTTGGAGAATTCAAACGCAATTGGAGACACGGATGTTTTTCCCGTGGCTTGGATAGGTGGTGCTATCCTACATCCACGTTGATGGAGACTTCAACCCACGAAGGGTAACGGTTGCGCGAGTCCACGGAGGGCTCCACCCACGAAGGGTAACGGTTGCACGAGTCCATGGAGGGCTCCACCCACGAAGGGTCCATGAAGAAGCAACCACCCACAAAGGGTCCACGAAGAAGCAACCTTGTCTATCCCACCATGGCCATCGCCCACGAAGGACTTGCCTCACTAGCGGTAGATCTTCATGAAGTAGGCGATCTCCTTGCCCTTACAAACTCCTTGGTTCAACTCCACAATCTTGTCGGAGGCTCCCAAGTAACACCTAGCCAATCTAGGAGACACCACTCTCCAAGAAGTAACAAATGGTGTGTAGGTAATGAACTCCTTGCTCTTTTGCTTCAAATGATAGTCTCCCCAACACTCAACTCTCTCTCATAGGATTTGGATTTTGTGGAAAGAAGATTTGAGTGGAAAGCAACTTGGGGAAGGCTAGAGATCAAGATTCATATGGTAGGAATGGAATATCTTGGTCTCAACACATGAGTAGGTGATTCTCTCTCAGAACATATGAGTTGGAATTATGTATGTGTTCTGATGGCTCTCTCCATGAATGAAGAGGAGGTGGAGGGGTATATATAGCCTCCACACAAAATCCAACTGTTACACACAGTTTTCCAATCTCGGTGGGACCAAATCAACAAACTCAGTCGGACTGAAAAGGTAAACCTAGTGACCGTTAGAGATTTTCGGTGGGACTGACATGCAACTCGGTAGGACCGATATGGTTAGGGTTTGGGCATAACATAATCTCGGTGAGACCGATTACATAAACTCGGTGAGGCCGATTTTGGTAATTAGCTAACCAGAGAGTTGGTCAGGCAAACTCGGTGGGACCAATTTGCTCTTTCGGTGAGACCGAAAAGTTACAAAAAGGAAACACTGAATTTACATTGCAATCTCGGTGGGACCGATTTGCTCTTTCGGTGAGACCAAAAATTTACGAAAGGGAAACAGAGAGTTTGCAATCCCATCTCGGTGAGACCGAGATCCCTATCGGTAGAACCGATTTGCTAGGGTTTGGCAGTGGCTTATGACAAGTGAAACTCGGTGGCGCCGGATAGAAAGAATCGGTATGACCGAGTTTGGCTTAGGGTTTAGGTCATATGTGGATATGGGAAAGTAGTTGAGGGTTTTGGAGCATATCACTAAGCACATGAAGCAAGAGGCTCATTAAGCAACACCTCATACCTCCTTGATAGTATTGGCTTTTCCTAAAGACTCAATGTGATCTTGGATCACTAAAATATAAAATGAAGAGTCTTGAGCTTTTGAGCTTGAGCCAATCCTTTGTCCTTAGCATTTTGAGGGTTCCACTTTCACATCCATGCCATGCCAATCATTGAGCTTTCCTGAAATAATCATCTTGGAATAGCATTAGCTCAATGAGCTATATGTTGTTAAGAATTACCAAAACCACCTAGGGATAGTTGCACTTTCAACGGCTAAATCACACAAGAGCAGGTTCAAACAAGCATGGCAAAAGTGCAAAAGATAACAGGTTCACAGACTTACTGAAAATAACATGCCAGAAATTAACATCAGGAAGCAATGTTTAGAGCAAGATAACAACATGCTACAGGAACATACCATGGGAAAGCAAGGCATGGCATAAACTACTCAAAGCATATATCAAAAATCCCTTACTGACCATAAGCCAAAAGGGCACAGAAAACATGATGGCACCCATGTAAACATAGCAAGTTTTGTTAACAGATTCAGACTTAGCAGAAAACTAGACATGTCAAAAACAGAGTTACGTTGGCATGTTTGCAAGCTCGATTCACTCACCAAAAGGCATTGCATGACAAACTAATCCTACATCCAGCAAGAAGACATGATCAAGTAGCTAACCATGGCAAGAACAATCTCATAGCATGCATGGATCAACTATAACAACCTTGGCAAAATTGAATAACATGTAAACAATCTGCCAGGAACATTTCATAGCAAAAGTAGAGCAAGATTGAGTCATGCTAGGGTACTCTATAATTGCAAACAAATACATGGATGGATAGAACATAACAATATCTCAAAATCATCCTTACTGAACATGCTCAAAAGAGGCATGGATCACTCTGTAACAACATGAATACATGGCATAAAAATAACATCAGGGAAATGACTTAGAAGAATTCTAAGCCCCTGAAATCAGCAACATCACGAGAGCTACTTTGCATGCTTGTGCTAGTCACCACATTGATCACAAAAAAAAAATACATGACATACACCCCTGTAAAGATGGCATGGCATAGCCCAAAACACATGTAGGGCTCAAGTCCATAGGAGGCACACAACAATCATGGCAAAAATGACAAATGCCCATAATCTGTTAGGAAATAGAAACTAACATTTTATAGCACCCTTGCAACAGCATTTTAGGCATCAAGATGGACTCAAACAAGCATGGTGCAATGGAACGAAATGAAGAGCACATCCAGACGAACAATCCGATATATGGCACGCCCAAAACGGAGCTACGGATGATGCGATATGATGCGATGAACATAGCTAAAAAAATATGCAGAAAAAGGACTTAGGCAAAATCGACCTAGGGTTTACTGTAGCTGGATCTGGATCTGGACGGCACGCAAACCGAGGTGGCACCGGAGCTCACTGGAGATGACGCCGGAGTCGAGGAAAAGGCTGGCCGGGGCGGCGAAGCTCGTCGGAGATCGGCGCGGTGGCCTGAGCGGGCACGCCCGCGGCCGGAGAAGGCGCGGGCGGCGGACAATAGTGAGGCGGCGGGGCGGCGGCGGGGCGAGGCGTGGGGAGGCACGGGGCATGGGCCCGGTCAGCGGCGGGCGGTGGCCGAGGCCACGTGGCAGCCTGCGGTTGGCCGGGCGGTGGTGGGCGGACGCGTCCGGCGGACGCAGACGTGTCCGGCGGCGCGGGAGGAGCGGGGCTAGTGTTTGGACCCGGGATTTTCGGAGGGGGGCATATATTTATATATAGAAGGAGTTAGGAGAGTCCAAATGAGGTGCGGTTTTCGACCACGCGATCGTGATCGAACGGCCGAGAGGATGGAGGGGGTTTGGATGGGTTTTGGGCCACTTTGGTGGGGTGTTGGGCTGCAACACACACGAGGCCTTTACGGTTCCTCGGTTAATCGTTGGAGTACCAAACGAACTCCAAATGGCAGGAAACTTGACAGGCGGTCTACCGATAGTGTACCAAGACCGCTTGGGAAGTCTCGGTCCAATCCGAGAACGTTTAACACCCACACACGAAAAGAGGCAAAAGGGGACACCGGAGGACGTAGGAGTGCGGAATGCAAAACGGACAACGGGGAAAATGCTCGGATGCATGAGACGAACACGTATGCAAATGTTATGCACATGGTGACATGATATGAGATGCATGACATGGACAAAAAGCAAAACAAAGAGAAAACCCAACCACGAGGGAATATCATAACTTAGTGCCGAAAATGGCAAGAGTTGGAATACAAATATGGCAAGTTACATGGGGCGTTACAGCACTCCACCACTACGAAAGGATCTCGTCCCGAGATCTAGGACTGGAAAAACTCTGGATATTCGGAATGGAGTTGGTCCTCGTGTTCCCAGGTGGCCTCTCGGTCGGAATGGTGTGGCCACTTCACTTTCAGGAATTTGATAGACTTGTTGCGAGTCTTGCGCTCAGTTTCTTCAAGAATAGCAACGGGATGCTCATGATAAGACATGTCTTCTTGGAGATCAATCTCTTCGAAGTTGATGGTGCGGTTAGGAGTCTTGAAACACTTGCGAAGCTGAGACACGTGAAACACGTCATGCATATTTGCAAAGTTGGATGGAAGCTCAAGTTGATAGGCGAGATCGCCTCTTTTGCCAATGATCTTGAAAGGACCCACGTATCTAGGGGCAAGCTTCCCTTTGATACCGAAGCGACGAGTACCTTTCATTGGCGAGACGCGGAGGTAGACATGGTCTCCGATCTCGAAAGCCAAGTGATGATGTTTGCTATCATAGTAACTCTTCTGGCGCGATTGTGCGGCTTTGAGATTTTCACGAATGACTTTGCACATTTCTTCAGCCTCCGTGATCAAGTCATTTCCAAGAAGTTGGCGTTCACCAGTCTCTGACCAGTTAAGAGGAGTACAACACTTTCTGCCATAGAGAATCTCGAATGGGGCCTTGCCCGAACTCGCTTGGAAGCTGTTGTTGTAGGAGAACTCGACATATGGAAGACAATCTTCCCACTTCATACCAAAGGAAATGACACATGCCCTGAGCATATCTTCAAGAATTTGATTGACTCGCTCGACTTGGCCACTAGTTTGAGGATGAAAGGCTGTGCTGAAGAGAATGTTGGTGCCCATGGCCTTCTGAAAGGAATCCCAAAACTTAGAAGTGAAGATGCTTCCATGATCTGAAGATATCAACTGCGGAATGCCGTGCAAAGAGACAATCCTGGAGGTATATAGCTTTGCCAACTGAGCTGCTGTGATAGATTCTTTGATAGGAAGAAAATGAGCCACTTTAGTGAGCTTGTCGATGACAACGAAGATAACATCATTGCCACGCTTGGACTTGGGAAATCTAGTCACGAAGTCCATCTCAATATGGTCAAACTTCCATTCTGGAATGGCAAGATGTTGGAGGAGACCAGCTGGCCGTTGGTGTTCTGCTTTCATTCTTCTGCATACATCACATTCATTCACGAATTGAGCAATCTCGCGCTTCATTTGAGTCCACCAATACGACTTCTTGAGGTCATGGTACATCTTTGTACTCCCAGGATGAATAGATAGGAGTAAATTGTGAGCCTCGTTCATAGTGACTTTACGAAGGTCACCCTTAGGAACAACAATGCGATCCTCGAAGAATAGAGTATCTTTGTCATCAAGGCGATAGCACTTGTACTTGGGTTGGCTCTTGGCAATCCCAATCTTCACCTTTTTCACCATTGCATCAAGAAGTTGAGCCTCATGAATCTGATCTTCCAAACTAGGAGAGACTTGGAGGTTGGCAAGGAGTCCTTGAGGAACATCTTGGAGATTAAGTTTGCGGAAAGCTTCACAAAGATCCGGTTGGAAGGGCTTGAGAATCAAACTGTTGCAGTAAGCCTTCTGCTCAAAGCATCAGCAATGACATTGGCCTTGCCTGGAGTATATTCAATACTCGGATTATACTCTTGAATCATTTCGACCCAACGAGTCTGCCTAAGGTTGAGGTTGGGCTGAGTGAAGATGTACTTGAGACTCTTATGATCAGTGAAGATGTCCACTTTCCTTCCCAACAAGAGATGTCTCCATGTTAAAAGAGCATGGACAACTGCCGCCAACTCAAGGTCATGAGTGGGGTAGTTCTTTTTGTTGGGCTTCAACTGGCGAGAGGTATAGGCCACAACTTTCTTCTCTTGCATTAACACAGCACCGAGACCTTGAAGGGAAGCATCACAGAAAACCTCGAGTGGTTTGGGTTCATCAGGAGGAGTCAGAACTGGAGCGGTGACTAACTTCTCTTTGAGGGCGTTGAAAGCGATGTCACATTCAGGCGTCCAGACATACTTCACATGATTCTGGAGGGGTTGGAAAGAGGCTTCGCGATCTTAGAGAAATTCTCAACGAATCTTCGACAATAGCTTGCGAGCCCAAGGAAACTGCGGAGTTGCTTCACATTCTGAGGTGGTTCCCAATTCACAATTGCAGACACCTTCTCAGGATTAACAGCTATGCCCTTGGCGGAGATGATATGCCCAAGGTAGAGAACCTCATTGAGCCAAAACTCGCACTTTGAAAACTTCGCATAGAACTGATGTTCTCTGAGTTTGTCCAGCACCAATCTCAAGTGCTTGGCATGATCCTCCTTGTTCTTGGAAATGACCAAAATATCATCGACATAGACCAAGACGAAGTCATTTGTGTAGGGGTTGAAGATGAAGTTCATCATGCGAGAGAACGTTGGAGGATCATTAACAAGGCCGAAAGACATGATAGTGTATTCATAGGAACCATAGCTTGTTCTGAATGCTATCTTGGGGATGCCTTGTTCACGAATGCGAATCTGATGATAGCCCATACGAAGGTCAAGCTTGGAGAATACTTGACCACCTTTGAGTTGTTCGAAAAGCTCGTTGATGTTGGGAAGTGGGTACTTGTTCTTTATGGTCTTCTTGTTCAATGGACGGTAGTCGACACAAAGTCGGTCCGTGCCATCTTTCTTCTTGACAAAAAGAACACCACAACCCCATGGAGAAGAACTTGGTCGGATCAGACCCATACGCTCTTGTATATCGAGTTGTTTCTTCAGCTCCTTCAACTCTTCTGGTCCAAGCTTGTAAGGACGTTTGCAAACAGGTTCCGTGCCAGGCTCAAGATCAATGACGAATTCAACTGGCCGGTGAGGAGGCATTCCTGGATGATCTTCTAGGAGGACGTCTTGATATTCACAAACGACTGGAATCTAAGAGATGGCATCCAACTCGCCCTTCTCATTGAGAGAAAACAGTCGAATGGTATCATCACGAGCGGCAAAGACAATCACATCCTTAGATGAGTGTGTCAATTGAATCTGCCTGATAGCACAATCAAGTTGAGCCTTGTGCTCGAGAATAAGATCAATATCCGAGTTACCAAGGACCATTGGAGAGGACAGAAATTTATAATCTCCCATCTTGATAGAAACATCCGAAGCCATCATTTTGGTGTTCATGAACAAACCCGGAGAGGAAACCGCTATTGGCTTAGGCAAATCGACAGTATGCAAATCTTGCATGGATGCAAAAGGCTTCGATATGAATGACAAAGATGCACTAGTATCAAAAAGAACTCTTGCAGGAATATCGTTAACAGGAAGGTTACCCATGATCACTTCTGAAGAGTCCTCTGCCTGAGCTGCGTTCATCATGTTGACCTTTGAGGACTTGGGATTATGCTTGACCACTGCATTGCTAGCAGATCTCACAGGAGGAGTAGGAGGAAGACGCCTCTGGTTGAAGCATTTGTTTGCATAGTGACCCTTCTGCTGGCACTTGTTGCACGTAACCTCTGAGAGCGGCCGATGATACGGAGCACTTGACCTTGGAGCATGAGGCGAAGCTTTATTCTGAAAGCCTGGGTTGGACCACCTTTGCTCTTCTGCTGATAAGGATGACGAAACCGAGGAGGAGGAGGCAACCAGTACTTTTGCTACTTAGCTGCCAGTTGAGTTGAAGAAGAAGAAGGAGTTGCATCCCTCACTCTCTTCTTAGAAGCATCGCACTTGAGCTGAGCGGCCTCTTGTTTTAATGCCATGTTGTAAAACTCATCATACTTTTTCGTCTCAAAAGGCACGAGGGCTAGTTGTAGATCTTCTCTGAGGCCACCTCTGAACTGATAAATCATGCTCTTCTCGTCAGTGACATCTTGTTTGGCGAAGCGAGCGAGCCTCTGGAACATGATGTTGTATTGGTAAACAGACAAGCTGTCTTGCTTCAGATTGCGGAACTCCTCACGCTTACTCTGAACAACACTCTGAGAAATGTGGTGAGCTCTGAAGTCTTGGCGGAAATCATCCCAGGTAATCACACGACCTCCTCTGGAATCTTTGTATTGTTGATACCACTCAGCAGCTTGGTCTTTGAGTTGGAACAAAGCAAACTTGACAAAGTCCTCAGGCCTGACGTTTCTACACTCAAAATGTTTGCAGATACCACGAGCCAATGGTCAGCGTCTGTGGCCTCGACACAGTTGCTGAAAGACTTCGGCTGGTTTGCGAGGAACTGGTTGAGGGTAGCGAACTGAGTTTGATTGTTGCCATGGCCTTGATTTCCTTGGTTCCGCTCTTGCAAGAGCTGCATAATCAACTGTGTGTTGACGTTGGTAGTGGCCATCACAGCTTGCTATGCCTCTGGAGGTGGAGGTGGTGGCGGTGGTTCCGGATTCTGATGCGTTGGAGGAGCCATCCTGGAGAGGGTGATATCCGTTAGCATCTTGAAAGACATATATTCAAGCTGAATCAAATGGATCAAAATTGCAACATATAGCATTAACATTCGAACAAGAATGAACGAATGAATTCCAAATTAAATGACCGCACTTCCATAAATTGAGAAGCCACTTAGATAGAGGTAGATGAATAAAACAATAAGGTGCGGATATGAACAAATACTTGGTAAGGATTACCCAATCACGAACCAAATATCTGCGTAAGAAATACTAGAGCTACATGAATTCCCACCTATGAAACCCTCGAAACTTTTCGGTTATGCAATCAGGTGTTGGGGATACAGGGGAAGCATAATATCTCACCCAAAACTAGCAAATCCTACATCCAGTTGTATCCATCCTTCAACACATAACCAAGAAGCCTTCGGAAATCGTTTACCTCAACCTTTGAAAAGCATCCGTTATACGAGTTATGGCAATACTCCCGAACTCCCGCCCCAGTACTGGGTGGCGTCGAGGTTATCTCACCAAAAACTGCATAAAAGAGATTTTCGATGTCGGCGAAACTCAGGTATTCCAGAACTGCAACGATAAAATTGTGACGACAACACCTCGGAGCTCAACTCCCCGGGACACTGCCAAAACCCCTAAATGTCAGGAGGCACCAAGAACAATGTTCTCGTCACAAAACCATCGGAACAATTCCAAGATACCCGCGTGATCCTAATTTTTTTTAGTGAAATTTGAGAAGAGAAGAGTCAAAACTCTATGTCAGGATGCCTCACCAGAGCGACGAAGGGACTGAGGAGTAAAAATAATCCTACTCTCCGATATATATAATCCTATAAGACTCAAAACATTTTTCTAGACTCAACAACGCCAATGATTGGATCAAGCAGGGGGCTCCTAAGTCGGGGAAGGCTCTGATAACCAACTTGTAACACCCATGATGTGGCTATATCTCCCATGTGTCGGAGCACGACTTAGAGGCATAACCGCATTGTAGGCATGTCGCAAGAGGGGTAATCTTTACACATCCCATGTACTGAATAAGAAAGAGGTACAGAGTTGGCTTACAATTGCCACTTCACACAATACATAAATATAGCATTACATCATCCAGATACAATCCAGGTCCGACTACGGAACTAAAATAAAGACAACCCCAAATGCATAAGATCCCCGATCGCCCCAACTGGGCTCCACTACTGATCGTCTGGAAAGGAAACATAGTAACATCGTGAGTCCTCATCGAACTCCCACTTGAGTTCAGTCGCATCCCTTGGAATGGTATCATCGGCACCTGCATCTGGTTTTGGAAGTAATCTATGAGTCACGGAGACTCAGCAATCTCACACCCTCGCAATCAAGACTATTTAAGCTTATGGGTAGGGAAAAGGTATGAAGTGGAGCTGCAGCAAGCACTAGCATATATGGTGGCTAACTTACGCAAATGAGAGCCAGAAGAGAAGGCAAAGCACGTAGAGAAGCTACAAAGATCAAGAAGTGATCCTAGAACTACTTACGTTCAAGCATAACACGAGACCGTGTTCTCTTCCTGGACTCCGCCGAAAAGAGACCATCACGGCTACACATGCGGTTGATCCATTTTAATTAAGTTAAGTTTCAGGTTCTCTACAACCGGACATTAACAAATTCCCATCTGCCCATAACCATGGGCATGGCTTTCGAAAGTTCAAATCCCTGCAGGGGTGTCCCAACTTAGCCCATCACAAGCTCTCACGGTCAACGAAGGATATTCCTTCTCCCAGGATGGCCCGATCAGACTCAGAATCCCGGTTACAAGACATCTCGACAATGGTAAAACAAGACCAGCAAAGCCACCCGAATGTGCCGACAAATCCCAATAGGAGCTGCACATATCTCATTCTTAGGGCACACCGGATGGGCAAGATGTCGGGTTGGCATAGACCCTGGTTGCCCAGGGGGCGCCGGACATCGCCCAGTTTGGACCAACACTTAGAGAAGCACTGGCCCGAGGGGGGGGGGTTAAAATAAAGATGACCCTTGAGTCCACGAAACCCAAGGGAAAAAGCTGTAGGAGTTTTATTCAAGGCGAACTATCAAGGGGTTCCCATAATAACCCAACCGCGTAAGGAACACAAAATCAAGGAACATAACACCGGTATGACGGAAACTAGGGTGGCAAGAGTGGAACCAAACACTAGGCATAAGGCCGAGCCTTCCACCTTTACCAAGTATATAGGTGCATTAACGTAAACAAGATATAATAATGATATCCCAATAATAAATATGTTCCAACAAGGAACAAACTCCAATATTCACCTGCAACTAGTAACGCTATAAGAGGGGCTGAGCAAAGCGGTAACATAGCCAAACAACAGTTTGCTAGGACAAGGGGGGTTAGAGGTTTGACATGGCAATGTGGGAGGAATGATAAAGCATAGGTATCGTGGCATAGGCATAGCAAAAGAGCGAGCAACTAGCAAGCAAAGATAAAAGTGATTTTGAGGGTATGGTCATCTTGCCTGCAAAGTTCTCCGAGTTGATGTAAGCTTGATCCTCGTAAGCTTACTCAACGGGTTCCTCGATCATGTACTCATCTCTCGGCTCTACCCAAGGCAAGAACACAAGCAAGGGTAACCCAATCAACCACGGTGCAATGCGCAAGCAACATGATGCAAAACATGGCATGATATGCGGGATGTAATATGCAATGCATATGCATGCTTCGGAAGGAAAAGATTGAACCAGGCCTCAACTTGGCAAACCAAGAGCGCCGCTGGAAAGGTGAGTTGATTTTGGTCGAAATCGATATAAATATCACAGGAATCGGATGCACGGTTTGCAAATGGCAAGCAAAATAATAATGGCACTATTCTGCGATTAACAGCACGATGCCATCTAGAATGCAACAAGAAACTAAGCTACTGCACTCCAACATAGCAACAAAGCACATGGCAGTGATCCACTCAAGATGCTTGACAAAAGATGAACACTAAGCTACGGCTAAATCACACAAGAGCAGGTTCAAACAAGCATGGCAAAAGTGCAAAAGATAACAGGTTCACAGACTTGGTGAAAATAACAACATGCCAGGAATTAACATCAGGAAGCAATGTTTAGAGCAAGATAACAACATGCTATAGGAAAATATCATGGAAAAACAAGGCATGGCATTAAACTACTGAAAGCATATAAAAAAACCCCTTACTGACCATAAGCCAAAAGGGCATAGAAAACATGATGGCACCCATGTAAACATAGCAAGTTCCGTTAACAGATTTAGACTTAGCAGAAAACTAGACATGTCAAAAACAGAGTTACGTAGGCATTTTTGCGAGCTCGATGCACTCACCACAAGGCATTGCATGAAAAACTAAGCCTACACCCAGCAAGAAGACATGATCAAGTAGCTAACCATGGCAAGAACAATCTCATAGCATGCATGGATCAACTATAACAACCTTGGCAAAATTGAATAACATGTAAACAATCTGCCAGAAACATTTCATAGCAAAAGTAGAGAAAGATTGAGTCATGCTAGGGTACTCCATAATTGCAAACAAAGACATGGATGGATAGAACATAACAATATCTCAAAATCATCCTTACTGAACATGCTCAAAAGAGGCATGGATCATTCTGTAGCAACATGAATACATGGCATAAAAATAACATCAGGGAAATGACTTAGAAGAATTCTAAGTCCCTGAAATCAGCAACATCACGAGAGCTACTTTGCATGCTTGTGCTAGTCACCACATTGATCACAAAAAAATACATGGCATACACCCCTGTAAAGATGGCATAGCATAGCCCAAAACACATGTAGGGCTCAAGTCCATAGGAGGCACACAACAATCATGGCAAAAATGACAAATGCCCATAATCTGTTAAGAAACAGAATCTAACAATTTATAGCACCCTTGCAACAGCATTTTAGGCATCAAGATGGACTCAAACAAGCATGGTGCAATGGAATGAAATGAAGAGCACATCCAGACGAACAATTCAATATATGGCACGCCCAAAATGGAGCTATGGATGATGAGATATAATGCGATGAACATAGCTAAAAAAATATGCAGAAAAAGGACTTAGGAAAAATCGACCTAGGGTTTACTGTAGCTGGATCTGGATCTGGACGGCACACGAACCGAGGTGGCGCCAGAGCTCGCTAGAGACGACGCCGGAGTCGAGGAAGAGCTCGGCCGGGGCGGCGAAGCTCGCCGGAGATTGGCGCGGGGGCCTGAGCGGGCGCGGCCGGGGCCGGAGAAGGCGCGGGCGGCGGCGGCTGCGGCGGCGGAC
>NC_041386.1:299124740-299139538 GCF_002162155.2 Triticum dicoccoides | reverse complement strand
GCGGTGGGGCGAGGCACGGGGCGCGGGCCCGATCGGCGGCGGGCGGTGCCAGGGCCACGTGGCAGCCTGCGGTTGGCCGGGCGGCGGTGGGCGGATGTGTCAGGCGGACGCGGATGTGTCCGGCGGCGCGGGAGGAGCGGGGCTAGGGTTTGGACCCGGGATTTTCAAAGAGGGGCATATATTTATAGATAGAAGGAGTTAGGAGAGTCCAAATGAGGTGCGGTTTTCGGCCACGCGATCGTGATCGAACGGCCGAGAGGATGGAGGGGGTTTGGATGGGTTTTGGGCCACTTTGGAGGGATGTTGGGCTGCAACACACACGAGGCCTTTACGGTTCCTTGGTTAACCGTTGGAGTACCAAACGAACTCCAAATGACACGAAGCTTGACAGGCGGTCTACCGGTAGTGTACCAAGGCCGCTTGGAAAGTCTCGGTCCAATCCGAGAATGTTTAACACCCGCACATTAAAAGAGGCAAAAGGGGACACCGGAGGACGTAGGAGTGCCGGAATGCAAAACGGACAACGGGGAAAATGCTCAGATGCATGAGACGAACACGTATGCAAATGCGATGCACATGATGACATGATATGAGATGCATGACATGGAAAAAAAGCAAAACGAAGACAAAACCCAACCACGAGGGAATATCATAACTTAGTGCCGAAAATGGCAAGAGTTGGAATACAAATATGGCAAGTTACATACGGGGCGTTACACATGCTCATAGTGCAATCCCCTCCACGACAGCAGACCCAGGGGCGGCCACAGCAAGACCAGCGTGTCGACGAGCCTGACGAGACGTCATTGGCCTCATCTATCCTACAAACCCATCGTGATCATCGGCAGGATTTGGAAGATTGGTGAAAGGGAGATGCGCGCATCACTATATACACACGCCGTCAATCCGATAGGTGTGACCGTCCAGACGATGACGAGCCCGTGTCCGGTGCTAGCGGCTACTTTCCTTTTGAGGTTGGCTGCCCCGCCTTCACTCGTGAGCTACGGCAGGTCCGTTAGCCGTCTACCCGCATCTTCAAGCTAGAGCTACCTAAGAAATACGATGGAAAACTAAACCCGGCGGAGTCCCTGAGCATCTACACAATCACTATTCAGGCCGCCGGGGTTATGGCTGAGAAAGTGTTCGCCAACTACTTCCCTTTGGCACTCAAGTCAATCATTAGGTCATGGCTGATGCACTTACCAGAGAACTCCATTTCATCATGGGATGATTTATTCAATGAATTTGTTGGCGCCTTCACGGGCGGCCATCAAGAGCCCGGACGGCCCAATGATTTGCAAGTCCTTCCACATAAGGAAGGAGAGAGCTTGCGGAAGTACATGTAGAGGTTCAACCAGGTGCACCATAACATGCTAGAGATACATCCAGCAGTTGTGATTGCTGCATTCCATTCAAACGTGTGCAATAGGAAGATACGTTACAAAATGAATGTCCGGCTACCCAAGATCGTCAATGAGTTGTACACTTTGGTGGATAAGTGTGCTCATGCTGAGGAAGGAAGGCGACTCCCCGGGGAGGAGGATGGCGTCGATGCTGATTCTGATGACGACAACCAGGCCACCAACCCGAAGAGGAGGAGCTAGAAGCACAACAAGAAGCGCAAGGAGAAATCCGTATTGGCTGTTGAAGGCTCTGGCGATCTCAGCACTGGCAAGAAGGCCAAAACCGAAGCCCCCAGCAAGGAAGCTGCCGCGTGCACATATTGCTAGGAGGCTGCTGCGACAGAGAAAGCTAGAAAGACTGATGGGCCATACTACAAGATCCATCACACTGAAGGGCTTGAATTTCAAGAGTGCCATCAGGTTGAGCAGCTTGTTAAGAAACAGAAGGGTGAGTATCAGAAGCGTGACAGAGAGAGACCAGGAAGGTGCTGTTGGGAAGGGCCGTGGAGACAGGGAGGCCGCCGCAGCAAGGCCCCACAGCAGAAGGAAAAACCTACTAGAGGCCGCAAGAAGAAAGTAGGAGACCAAGATAGTGATGAGGGGGATGAAGAAGAAACCAACGAGCAAGAATTCCAGAAAGCGACCGAAGCCCTGTGTGTCGACGGGGGGGTGCATCCTTGCATTCCTCTCACCGGCAGCTCAAGCAATGGGCATGTGACGTCAATGCCATGGAACCAACTATGGATTCCCGAAGGCCACTCAAATGGTCCTGCACGCCTATAATCTTTGCTAAAGAGGATCATCCTGACCGCACTACTATGGTCGGGTGTTTTCCATTGTTGGTTTCGCCAATGATCCGCAACCTCAAAGTCACAAAGATGCTAGTTGACGGTGGGGTTGGGTTGAATTTGATCTCCCCTAAGGTCATCAGTAAGTTACATATCCCTGATGAGGAGCTCAGGTTTAATGGTACATTCTAGGGAATCAACCCCGATAGGAGTCGTCCTAAGGGAAAGATTATGCTACCGGTAACATTTGGTGGAGAATTGAACTACCGAACAGAGAAGGTTGTGTTCGACGTTGTTGAACTCACCTTAGAATACAATGGAATTCTTGGTCGTCTAGCTCCAGCAAAATTCATGGCAGTGTCCCACTATGCCTACAACACCTTGAAGATGCCAGGGCCAATGGGCGTCATTTCCATCCCATCAGACCAGAAAGATGCACTCAAATGTGTCGACTAGATGTATTGAGACACGGTGGCAGCTGAGGCTACGGAAGCCACAACTCCTGTCAAGGAAGTAAGGAAGGGAAAGAAGACTAATAGAGATGCCAGCAAGGCCTCCGGGAAGCGTGCCTCTTTGGAGTGCGCTACACCCGTCGATGAACTACTTGAGAGTTCCACTAGGAAGAGCACCAACGTTGCTTCACCTCCTGTAAATTAGGTCCCGACAAGGCAGGATGGTGCTGATGGTACGTTCACCATCAGTGCCACCCTCGATGACAAATAGGAAAGCATGCTCGTTGCCTTCCTGCAGGCGAATGTCGATGTGTTTGCGTAGCAACCATCTAACATCCCCGGCATTCCCAGGGAGATAATCGAGAACCACCTTGCTGTCTGTCATCATGCTCGGCCCGTCAAGCTGAAGGTCAGGAAGCAAGCTTTGGAACGGCAGTAATTCATTACTGAGGAGATTAAGAATCTTGAAGGCGATGGATTAGTCAGAGGAGTGCTACGTCCAACATGGTTAGCAAATCCAGTGGTAGTGCTCAAGGCAAATGGGAAATGGACGCTTTGCATTGACTTCACAGACTTGAACAAGGCCTGCCCGAAGGACCCTTTTCCCTTGCCACACATCGACTATAGACTCCACTTATGGGTGTGATTTGCTTTCCTTTTTGGATGCATACTCCAGATATCATCAGATATTCAAGTCCAAGGAAGATGAAGAGAAAACCTCATTCATTACTCCATGTGGCACGTACTGCTTTGTATGTATGCCTTTTGGGTTAAAGAGCGTCGGTTCTACCTTTGCAAGAGCAGTGCAAATTGGTTTTGAACCTTAGTTACATAGGAATGTAGAGGCTTGCATGGATGATATAGTGGTCAAGACTAGGGACAAATCAACACTCATTCAAGATTTGGAAGAAACCTTCGCCAACTTGCGGAAGATCAATTTGAAGCTAAACCCTGAGAAGTGTGTGTTTGGTGTTCCCTCTGGCAAGCTCCTTGGCTTCTTTGTGTCCCAGCGAGGGATAGAGGCCAACCCAAACAAGATCTGCGCAACCGGGCAGATCCAGGCACCCAAGACTATCAAAGATGTGAGGCCTTTCACTGGGTGCATTGCCTCGTGATATGTCTCCAACGTATCTACTTTTCCTAACGCTTTTTCTCTTGTTTTGGACTCTAAATTGCATGATTTGAATGAAACTAACCACGGACTAATGCTATTTTCAGCAGAACTACCATTGTGTTGTTTTTGTGCAAAAATAAAAGTTCTCAGAATGGAACGAAACTTTGCGGGGAATTTACATAATAAAAGAGAATTTCTGGAGCCAAGACCTACCGAAGGGGGGCACAACCCACCAGGGCGCGCCCCCTCACCAGGCGCGCCCATGTGGGTTGTCCCCACCTGGTGGCCCCGCAGACCCTGATCCCAACTGCATAAATACCTATTTTTGAGAAAAAACCGAGGAGAAATAATTATCACGATCCATGAGACAGAGTCGCCATAACCTCCTGTTCTTCATCGGGAGGCCAGATCTGGAGTCTGTTTGGGGCTCGGGAGAGGGGGATCTTCATTCTTCGTCATCACCAACCCTTCTCCATTGCCAATTCCATGATGCTCCCCACCGGGAGTGAGTAATTCCTTCGTAGGCTCGCTGATCGGTGAGGAGTTGGATGAGAATCATCATGTAATCGAGTTAGTTTTGTTAGGGCTTGATCCCTACTATCCACTATGTTCTTAGTTTGATGTTGCTATGACTTTGCCATGCTTAATGTTTGTCACTTTGGGCCCGGGTGCCATGATTTCAGATCTGAACCGTTTATGTTATCACCATTATATCCATGTTCTAGATCCAATCTTGCAAGTTTTAGTCACCTACTACGTGTTATGATCCAGCAACCCCGGAGTGATAGTATATAGCTGGGACCACTCTCAGTGATGACCGTAGTTTGAGGAGTTCATGTATTCACCGTGTGTTAATGCTTTGTTTCGGTTCTCTATTAAAAGGAGGCCTTAATATCCCTTAGTTTCCAATAGGACCCCGCCGCCACAGGAGGGTAGGACAAAAGATGTCATGCAAGTTCTTTCCATAAGCACGTATGACTATTTACAGAATACATGCCTACATTATATTGATGAACTTGAGCTAGTGCCGTATCGCCCTAGGTTATAACTGTCTGATGATGAATATCATCCAACAAGTCATCGATCCAATGCCTACAAATTTATCTTATATTGATCTTGCTAAGTGTGATAGCCTGGTTTGTTAGGGATGATAGACTACTCATATCAATAAGGAATTCCTTCTTTTCCGGAAGCCCATTCGGACAGAACTTCAATGTTAATCGTGCTCAGCTTGGAGTAATTTCAGGATGGGTGACCGCCCGGGAAGTTTCTCCCGGGTGCCCACGAGTGAGGACAAAGTGCACAGAAAAGACTAGTATTGATCTATGGTGCCAGTCTAGATCCCGCCAGGACTAACGACCACCGACGGGTGTGTTTGGGCCGTTACAAGCTGGTATCAAAGCCAACCCTCGCGGTTACACG
Source organism: Triticum dicoccoides (assembly GCF_002162155.2). Taxonomy (NCBI): domain Eukaryota; kingdom Viridiplantae; phylum Streptophyta; class Magnoliopsida; order Poales; family Poaceae; genus Triticum; species Triticum dicoccoides. The sequence continues at coordinate 299,134,359 of NC_041386.1, read as the reverse complement.
AATGTTTGCGAACATGTGTGCAGTCATGTTGTTCATGACGTTTGTGATCCGTCGTGGCACACGACATGGCACATGTACTGGACTGGAAGCACAAACATATGTGCCAAGAGGGAATGTTCCTGTGGCCCGACAATGACGTCGGTTCCTCTGAGTGGGGGTGTATGTGATAGCCTGGCTTATTAGGGATGATAGACTACTCATTTCAATAAGGAATTCCTTCTTTTCCGGAAGCCCATTCGGACAGAACTCCAAAGTTAAGCGTGCTCAGCTTGGAGTAATTTCAGGATGGGTGACCGACCGGGAAGTTGCTCCCGGGTGCACACGAGTGAGGACAAAGTGCACAGAAAATACTGCTATTGATCTATGGGGCCAGTAAAGATCCTGCCAGGAGTAAGTACCACCGACGGGTGTGTTCGGGGCATTACACTAAGTTACTACTTCTATCATCACTGTTACACTTGCTACAAAATTAATGCTATCACTTTTACCGTTACTATTGCTACTGTCACCACTATCAAAATTATCATATTGCTTTGCTACTATTCACTTTGCTGCCGATAATTAATCTCTAGGTGTGGTTGAATTGACAACTCAGCTGCTAATACCTCCAAATATTCTTTGGCTCCCCTTGTCTCGAATCTATAAATTTGGGTTGAATACTCTACCCTTGAAAACTGTTGCGATCCCCTATTGTAACATCCCAAATTTTTAATTTGGAATGTTATACATAGATCATCCATGCATATCATATTTTACTGCATTTCATTTCGCAATCCTCGAAATCCTAAGCAACTCAAGGACCCTCGGAGAGAGTTGGGGATTTCATTGCTTTTATATGTCAATTTTATCAAATATTGAAACAAGGATTTTGGTTTGAATTATTTTTCTCTCCGAAAATATTTCATATTAAAATATATGAGAGGAGATAATATGACTTCCCCAAAATAATTGAAATATTGGAGGAAAAATAATAAAATCAAATATTTGATTTTATTCGGATTTATTGCCATTTTATTTGCATTAGAAAAAAATTGCACGTTTTTCAAACTTGCATTTTAGGGCTAAAAATGTTCATCTCGTTCTAAATATTTTATTTAGACGGCGAAAATTTGTTTTGGTATTTTAAGATTTTTATTTTATATTCTAGGATTTATTTAAGTTGCGGCGAAATTATTTAAAAAAAGCCGAAGCCCATCCGAGCCGGCCCGCTAGCCCCGCGCCGCCGTCTCCCTCCAGGAGACCGGGAGGCCGCCGCCGCCCCGACCCCGAGTCCGGCTGGGACTCCACCTCCCCGCATCGCTTGCCCCTCCCCCAAGCAGCCCCTTCCTTAAATACCCCACCACCGGACCCCCCCCACCAACCCCGCCGCTGCCTCTGCCGCGTCGCGCCGCCGCCTCTGCAACGCCGCCGCCACCGCCCGTTCCCGCGCTGCCACCGCCCGCGCACCCCGCCGCCACAGCCCCACCTCGCCGGAGCCGCCCCGCCTTGCCGGAGCCTCGCCGGAGGTATAGGCCTCGCCGTCGTTCGGTTTTTTTAAGACCGATCCAGTTTTTTTAGAAACCCTAATTTCGTTTTTATAGATCGGTTCACCGGTTTTCTCGGTTTAGTTTATATAGCGGACGTTCGTCCGTATGTTCGTTTTAACAAACGGTTTTCGCTCATTAGTTACAGACAACAAATGTTCGTTCGTTAGCCTGTTCGTCAGTTTTCTTTTTCTCGGATTTTTCCGCGATTATTTTCGATCACGATTTCTGATCCGATTTTCATTTTAGTTTATCTTTTCGCTCGTTTATCGGAATCAGGCGATTCAAGCGCCTAGATCTTCGTCTCGAAACCCTCTTTCTGTTTAATCAACTTGAACACAATTTTGGTACTGTAAAATTTGACTTTAGTTCAGATTAGTAAATGGATCTTGTTTCTTTCGTAGTTTGAGTTTTGTTGCTCCATTTGATTTGATTCTTTTCGCAAACAGGTGTTCTTAAGTTGGGTTAGATCTTCTTATTTGAGATTTACCCATGTTTCTTTGCTTGATTGCTTATGTATGCTATTGTCTGTTTGCGATAGAATCCCCGGAGTGCGAAGTGTGCTACTACGAGTCCCTAGGTTTTGCGGATCGTCAGCAAGGCAAGTAACACATTGATCATACTCCTTCCATACCCAGTTTTTATGCATTAGTTTCAATCCTCAAACATTGCATGATTAGGATGTGATTAACATGTGGTTTGGGAAGTAGTTGATGAGGTAGAACCTATTGCCCTGTTATATTCAAACCCTTGGGAGTTACTTCTACGTATTGCTTATACTGCTATGCTATGCTCGTAGACGTGGTTTGGGTGAGTGAATCCATGACAGATGTGAGATTGTTAATTAATGGTTCAACTTAAGGTGGCAACTTTAATACACATCTGGGTGGATTGCTTGTCGGGCACCTAGAGAACCCAGTATTGTCCTAGGATATCCCAAAGTACCCGTGTGATCATCCTAAGGTCCTCCACCCATGCTCAAAGGGAACTGAGATATTTTCATGCTAGAAACTTCCGTGTGCAGCCACAAGCTATTATGCGCTCTAGCATAGTTGAGTAGGTCGCATGAGCTCTTGAAGAGGTGGATCAGCAGGTAGAGGGATGTAGTTTTGGTATTGTCCGCCCGGAGTAAAGAGTTAATGTTTCTGAAACACTGTGTCTCGGTCATCCGTTTCTCAAACACCATGTAATGCAAGAAATCCAACAGAGGCGATCGAGTCTTGTGGGGAAAAGTGCGCAAACCTCTGCAGAGTGTACAATCTAATCATGGTTAGTTGTGTCCCCGGTTATGGACAATCTTGAGTATCTAGTACTTGGAGTGTCCTAAGTATCTCATCACTCTAATTTAATATTGTTGGGTTGATAATTACTTTAATTGGGATTGAGTTGGAGGAACCTTCTCAATGATGATTCAACTACCATGATAGTTAAATAAAATTTATTCCTTTGTTGTAGGGAAAAATTGGCTTTTCGCAAAAACTATAACCATAGAGCTTTCCACCAGCCAAATATGCATGTAGTGATAGCATTATTCTGTTCTTGCTCTACTGTGTTATATTGCCAGCATATTCCATGTGCTGACCCGTTTTCGGGCTGCAACGTATTATGTTGCAGACTTTTCAGACGAGGAGTAAGGTTCGTTAGGTCGTTGCCGTATAGCTTAGCTATGCCATTGGAGTTGATGGACTCACTTTATCTTCCAAGCCTTCCACTGTTATCGTATTAGATGGCCTTAAGCCATATTTATTGTAATAAGTTATCTTTTGAGACATTCGATGTAATAAGTGTGTGATTGCTACTCTATTATATATCCTTCGAGTACTGTGTGTGTCAACATTACCGATCCAGGGATGACACTGAAGCACTGAGACTTGACCGTTTGAGGTCGAGTCGCTACAAGATGGTATCAGAGCACACGCTGAGTGTAGGACACGACCATTAAGATATGCCATAGGTCACTCTTCTCTACTCCTTTCTGACTCCTCTCCTATTTTCTACTCTTTAGGATGGAGGAATTGAAGAACAAGTTTGCACAACCGGATGAAGACACACCCTTTGGACGCCACTTGAAGGAAGTCACTAGATACTTGTACATCGGAATACCAAGCTTCACCGGGATACAAGGCCACCTTACCAGAAGAGGAGCGCTAGATGATTCAAGTTCAAGTTCCAGGAAGGACGTTCTCGCCAACCACTAAGCCCATAGAATTTTCTTTTGAAGCACCCACCCGGAGTCTAGGCAAGAGCATGGCAGCCCACATTACCATGGGATGCATTGGAAAAGTCCACAACAAGGATCTTAATGACACTGTCTATCAGATATGTGGGCACCGAGATGAGCAATGGGAGATGATCAACACCAAGAAGGACAGGTCCATTGCAGCTTTCATCTAGGAGTTAAACCAGCACATTCGACGCCAGGAGAATCAGATGTGTGCAGACATGATAGATTTGAAGAAGGCGAAGACAAGGATCATCGAGCTAGAAGAAGAACTCAAGTCTACACGCGATGAATATGAGGAGGAAATTGCAACACTATTCAACAAGAACGACGACCTGATAAAGAAAATTGGAGTATTCATGGGAGACCCCACGCCGGGAGGAGAGGACGACGATTCCACTTGCCCAGAGAACTACATCATCATCGACGACACTGACTCCGATCCCAGTGATGATGACTTGGAAGATGAAGCTGGAGCAGACATCATGGAGTCTGCCACCGATCAAAATTTCTAGATGACCACCAAATGATAGTAGTATTCCCCCATGTATATAGTAGTAGTTGAGCACTTTTACGATAATTATAGACCGTTTGTATGCCCTTGCTTGTTTATTGAGTGAAATGATTGTGTTTGTCTCATGTGCATATGGGTAGTGCTTTCTCACTAGACCCCTTTTCTATTCAAATCCCCCTCTAAACCCGCCAGATGCCTCCGAGACATGACACTGGATTTGCCTTCCCGCCAGAGCTCACTCAGTTGATCCAGCAGCAGAATGCCTTGATGCAATTGTTAGTCCAGAACCAAGGCAACAACAACAACAACAACAATAACCCGCCTCCAGTTGACAACTTAGCTCACTTTCTGAGGTTGCAGTCGCCGGTGTTTTCCAGTCGCACCGAGCCTATAGTTGCTGATGATTGGCTATGCCGTATTGGAACGGAGTTGACCACCGCAGGTTGCACAGATGCTGAGAAGGTGCGCTTTGCCGCACATCAATTGGATGGACCAGCAGCCTCATGGTGGGAGAATTACACGGCCACTTTCTCCATAGCCAACGTCACTTGGTATCAGTTTCAGCAAGCTTTCCGCACCGCCCATGTCTCAACTGGAGCTATGAATATGAAGAAGCGTGAGTTTCGCAACTTACGCCAGGGGAATCGTACTATAGCTCAATATGTGGATGAGTTTAGTAAGTTATCCCGCTATGCCCCGGACGATGTGGCCACAGATGCCGCGAAGCAGGAGAAGTTTATGGAAGGGTTGAATTATGAGATGAGCATGCAGTTGATGGTGGCAACATTCAACAACTACCAGGAGTTGGTAGATAAGGCTCTGATGATTGAAGGGAAGCAGCAGCAAATTGAGAGCCGTAAGAGGAAGTATTGGCAAGGGAGGTATAACTCAGGAGCTCAGCAGAAGCCTCGCCTAACCCCGAACTCGGGAGGACTTGTTCATAACCATGGAGGTCATAACCACACCGGAGGAAGTTCACATAACCACAATGGTTCTAAGAATGGGACTGGGAACGGAGCAAACAACAATCAGAACTGCCCCAATCCAGCCACACCCGCCAAGAGAGATCTAAGTCACATTACTTGCTTTAAGTGCGGGAAGACTGGACACTATGCCACGGAGTGCCCTGAAACGAAGAATGGAAACAGCAATGGGAGCGTTGGGAAGAAGCCCAATCCATTCAACAAAGGACAAGTGAACCACGTTAACGTGGAGGAGGTTGAAGAGCAGCCAGACGCGGTTATAGGTAAGTTTTTGGTTAAGTCATTTACCGCCCTTGTTCTTTTTGATACTGGTGCATCACATTCATACATATCAAGGGAATTCATGGATAAGTGTAAATTACCAACCCAAACCCTTAGGACCCCTCTATTAGTGAGTTCACCTGGAGCAGAGTATATGGCTAGTCGATGGTGCGACCAGATACCCTTAACCATTGGTAGCCATGTTTTTCCGTCCGACCTAATAATCTTGGAGTCACAAGGATTGGATGTGATATTAGGCATGGACTGGATGTCAAAGTATGGAGGAAGCATTGACTATGCTAGTAAGTCGATTTATCTCACCACCCCGGAGGGAAAAATGATTAAGTATGTATCTAGGCATGCACCTAGGAGGAGCCAAGTAAATACCCTCACGGGAGTTGTTCACGAGGAAGTGCCAGTAGTGAAGGATTACCTGGATATTTTTCCAGAGGAGTTACCAGGCATGCCACCTGATCGAGACATCGAGTTTTTGATAGAGCTATTGCCAGGTACATGGCCAATATCAAAGAGACCCTATTGGATGCCCGCAAATGATCTGGAGGAGATTAAGAAACAGATCAAGGAGTTATTGGAGAAAGGTTACATTCGACGGAGTTCATCACCATGGGGAGCCCTAGTGCTTTTGGTTGAGAAGAAGGATAAGTCTCTAAGAATGGTTGTTGATTATCGTGCATTGAATGAGGTGACGATCAAGAACAAATACCCACTGCCGATGATCAATGATTTGTTCGACCAACTGCAAGGAGCCAAGGTGTTTTCAAAGATCCATATGCGATTAGGATATCACCAGTTAAAAATACGAGAGAAGGATATACCAAAGACAACATTCACCACATGGTACGGGTTGTATCAATATACGGTCATGTCGTTTGGACTGACTAATGCCCCTGCCTACTTCATGAGCATGATGAACAAAGTGTTTATGGAATATTTGGATAAGTTTGTTGTGGTGTCTATTGATGATATAATGGTATACTCGAAGAATGAGGAGGAGCACAAGGAGCATTTGCGTTTAGTTCTCGAGAAACTCAGGGAACATCAGTTGTATGCCAAGTTCAGCAAATGCGAGTTTTGGTTGAAGGAAGTCGGATTCCTTGGACATGTTATACCAGGAGAAGGTATAGCGGTAGACCCCACCAAGTTCAGTAAGTCACTGAATGGTTGGCACCCACTTCAGTTAGCGAGATCCGCAGTTTTCTTGGACTCGCAGGATACTACCGAAGATTCATTGAGAATTTTTCCAAGATTGCGAAGCCAATGACGGAGTTAACAAAGAAGGATACTAAATTTAAATGGACGGAAGAATGTGAGGCAAGTTTTCAGGAGTTAAAGAAACGTTTGACCACAGCCCCAGTGCCGATTTTGCTGGATATACGCAAGGATTTCCAAGTGTATTGCGACCCCTCTTGCCTAGGACTTGGAAGTGTGCTTATGCAGGACGAAAGAGTTGTTTCATATGCCTCACGACAACTAAAACCATACGAATTGAATTATGCCACGCATGATTTGGAGTTAGCAGCCGTAGTGCAGGCATTAAAGACTTGGAGACATTACCTTATTGGAAACTGTTGTGATGTGTACACAGATCATAAGAGTTTGAAGTTCATTTTCACACAGAAGGAGCTGAACCTTAGGCAAAGGAGATGGTTGGAGCTGATAAATGATTATGACATGAAGCTTCACTATCATCCAGGCTAGGCCAATGTCGTAGCAGACGCTTTGAGTCGGAAGAGTTATGCTAACACCCTAGTGAGCACAGGATTACCAAAGGAGTTAGCAGAGGATATCAGGGAACTTCGATTGGAGATTGTTCCTAGAGGTTTTATTGCAACAATGGAGGTTCATTCTACATTGTTAGGAAAGATTCGAGAAGCTTAGAAGGATGACAAAGAGATTGCCGAGATAAAAGAGAGAATGAGCAAAGGAAAGGCCAAAGGTTTTCGTGAGGATGAGCACGACACCTTATGGTTTGAGGAGCGTGTTTATGTGCCAATAACACCGAGATCAGGAAGTTAATACTTCGGGAGGCTCATGACTCACCATACTCGATACACCCCGGAAACACCAAGATGTATTTGGATTTGAAGGAACGTTTCTGGTGGACAGGTATAAAGAAGGATATTGCCGAGTATGTAGCCGTATGTGATGTATGTCAGAGAGTGAAGGCAGAACATCAAAAGCCAGCAGGATTGTTACAGCCTATGCCGATACCCGAATGGAAGTGGGATAAACCTGGCATGGATTTTATAACTGGATTTCCCAGGACCAAATCAGGATATGATTCTATATGGGTAGTAGTTGATCGCTTGACCAAAGTAGCTCACTTTATCCCAGTGAAAACCACCTACACAAGTGCAAAGTTGGCCAAGATATATATGACTAGGATCGTATGTCTGCATGGAGTTCCGAGGACCATCGTATCAGATAAAGGAACACAATTTACACCAAAGTTTTGGCATCAGCTACACCAAACTTTGGGGACAAGGTTGGAGTTCAGTACAACATTCCACCCGCAGACAGATGGAAAGACCGAGAGAATCAACCAGATTCTGGAGGACATGTTGAGGGCATGTGCGCTAGATTATGGATCTAGTTGGGATGACAATTTGCCCTACGCGGAGTTCTCATACAACAAAAGCTACCAAGCCAGTTTGAAGACGGCACCGTTCGAAGCCCTGTATGGATGAAGGTGCAGAACACCGTTGATGTGGGATGAAGTCAGAGACCGACAGTTGTTTGGACCAGATTTGACCAAGGAGTCTAAAGAGAAAGTTAAGCTGATCCGAGATAGACTGAAGGTAGCTCAGTCCAGTCAGAAGAGTTATGCAGATTCGAAACGCAAGGAGGTAACCTATGAAATTGGAGATAGAGCATATCTGCGAGTATCACCCTTGCGAGGAGTGAAACATTTTGGAGTTAAGGGAAAATTAGCCCCGAGATTTGTAGGACCGTATCATGTTTTGGAACGTATGGGAGAAGTTGCCTACAAGTTGGAGTTACCTGAAGGACTGTCAGGAGTTCATGATGTATTTCATGTTTCACAGTTGAAGAAGTATCATGCTGATACGGCCGATATACCATTAAGAGATACAATACCCTTGGAGGCGATTTAGTTGGACAGTGATTTGACCTATGAGGAGAAGCCAGTCGGGATTCTTGAATTTGCCAGCCGAGTCACCTGCAGTAAAGTTATCAAGTTTTGCAAAGTTCAGTGGAGCCACCATACCGAGGATGAAGCCACCTGGGAACGAGAGGATGATCTTTGCAAAGACCACCCACACCTATTTTCTAGCCAACCCGAATCTCGAGGGCGAGATTCATCTTAAGGGGGGTAGGTTTGTAACATCCCAAATTTTTAATTTCGAATGTTATACATAGATCATCCATGCATATCATATTTCACTGCATTTCGTTTCGCGATCCTCGAAATCTTAAGCAACTCAAGGACCCTCGGAGAGAGTTCGGGATTTCCTTGCTTTCATATTTGAATTTGATCAAATATTGAAACGAGGATTTTGGTTTTAATTATTTTTCTCTCCAAAAATATTTCATATTAAAATTTATGAGAGGAGATAATATGACTTCTCCAAAATAATTGAAATATTGGAGGAAAAATATTAAAATCGAATATTTGATTTATTCGGATTTTATTGCCATTTTATTTGCATTAGAAAAAATTGCACGTTTTTCAATATTGCATTTTAGGGCCAAAAAAATGTTCATCTCATTCTAAATATTTTATTTAGATGGTGAAATTTTGTTTTAGTATTTTTAGATTTTCATTTTATTTTCTAGGATTTATTTAAGTTCCGGTGAAATTATTTTAAAAAAGAAAAAACTCTCAGCGCCCGCCTGGGCCGAAGCCCAGCCGAGCCGGCCCGCTAGCCCCTCGCCGCCGTCTCCCTCCAGGAGACCGGGAGGCCACCGCCGCCCCGACCCCGAGTCCGGCCGGGACTCCGCCTCCCTGCGCCGCTTGCCCCCTCCCCCAAGCAGCCCCCCTCCTTAAATACCCCGCCACCGGACCCCCCACCACCAACAACCCCGCCTCCGCCTCTATCGCGCCGTGCCGCCGCCGCCCGTTGCCGCACCGCCGCCC